>NW_027152583.1:0-61585 GCF_040937935.1 Hyperolius riggenbachi
GTAACCAGTTTTTCAATGGTGTAATGGTTTAACATAGAAAACTTACCGTTGGCTCTCGATTCTAATCTATCACTCCGATTTGCAAACGGATTTCACTGAAGCTGTAACTTTCATCCCAGAACATAGTTTAGGGGCCATTACCTCTTCAACTATAGTCATTTTTCTTTCGATTGCAAACGTAACCAGTTTTTCAATGAGTGTAATGGTTTAACATAGAAAACTTACCGTTGGCTCTCGATTCTAATCTATCACTCCGATTTGCAAACGGATTTCACTGAAGCTGTAACTTTCATCCCAGAACATAGTTTAGGGGCCATTACCTCTTCAACTATAGTCATTTTTCTTTCGATTGCAAACGTAACCAGTTTTTCAATGGTGTAATGGTTTAACATAGAAAACTTACCGTTGGCTCTCGATTCTAATCTATCACTCCGATTTGCAAACGGATTTCACTGAAGCTGTAACTTTCATCCCAGAACATAGTTTAGGGGCCATTACCTCTTCAACTATAGTCATTTTTCTTTCGATTGCAAACGTAACCAGTTTTTCAATGGTGTAATGGTTTAACATAGAAAACTTACCGTTGGCTCTCGATTCTAATCTATCACTCCGATTTGCAAACGGATTTCACTGAAGCTGTAACTTTCATCCCAGAACATAGTTTAGGGGCCATTACCTCTTCAACTATAGTCATTTTTCTTTCGATTGCAAACGTAACCAGTTTTTCAATGGTGTAATGGTTTAACATAGAAAACTTACCGTTGGCTCTCGATTCTAATCTATCACTCCGATTTGCAAACGGATTTCACTGAAGCTGTAACTTTCATCCCAGAACATAGTTTAGGGGCCATTACCTCTTCAACTATAGTCATTTTTCTTTCGATTGCAAACGTAACCAGTTTTTCAATGGTGTAATGGTTTAACATAGAAAACTTACCGTTGGCTCTCGATTCTAATCTATCACTCCGATTTGCAAACGGATTTCACTGAAGCTGTAACTTTCATCCCAGAACATAGTTTAGGGGCCATTACCTCTTCAACTATAGTCATTTTTCTTTCGATTGCAAACGTAACCAGTTTTTCAATGGTGTAATGGTTTAACATAGAAAACTTACCGTTGGCTCTCGATTCTAATCTATCACTCCGATTTGCAAACGGATTTCACTGAAGCTGTAACTTTCATCCCAGAACATAGTTTAGGGGCCATTACCTCTTCAACTATAGTCATTTTTCTTTCGATTGCAAACGTAACCAGTTTTTCAATGGTGTAATGGTTTAACATAGAAAACTTACCGTTGGCTCTCGATTCTAATCTATCACTCCGATTTGCAAACGGATTTCACTGAAGCTGTAACTTTCATCCCAGAACATAGTTTAGGGGCCATTACCTCTTCAACTATAGTCATTTTTCTTTCGATTGCAAACGTAACCAGTTTTTCAATGGTGTAATGGTTTAACATAGAAAACTTACCGTTGGCTCTCGATTCTAATCTATCACTCCGATTTGCAAACGGATTTCACTGAAGCTGTAACTTTCATCCCAGAACATAGTTTAGGGGCCATTACCTCTTCAACTATAGTCATTTTTCTTTCGATTGCAAACGTAACCAGTTTTTCAATGGTGTAATGGTTTAACATAGAAAACTTACCGTTGGCTCTCGATTCTAATCTATCACTCCGATTTGCAAACGGATTTCACTGAAGCTGTAACTTTCATCCCAGAACATAGTTTAGGGGCCATTACCTCTTCAACTATAGTCATTTTTCTTTCGATTGCAAACGTAACCAGTTTTTCAATGGTGTAATGGTTTAACATAGAAAACTTACCGTTGGCTCTCGATTCTAATCTATCACTCCGATTTGCAAACGGATTTCACTGAAGCTGTAACTTTCATCCCAGAACATAGTTTAGGGGCCATTACCTCTTCAACTATAGTCATTTTTCTTTCGATTGCAAACGTAACCAGTTTTTCAATGGTGTAATGGTTTAACATAGAAAACTTACCGTTGGCTCTCGATTCTAATCTATCACTCCGATTTGCAAACGGATTTCACTGAAGCTGTAACTTTCATCCCAGAACATAGTTTAGGGGCCATTACCTCTTCAACTATAGTCATTTTTCTTTCGATTGCAAACGTAACCAGTTTTTCAATGGTGTAATGGTTTAACATAGAAAACTTACCGTTGGCTCTCGATTCTAATCTATCACTCCGATTTGCAAACGGATTTCACTGAAGCTGTAACTTTCATCCCAGAACATAGTTTAGGGGCCATTACCTCTTCAACTATAGTCATTTTTCTTTCGATTGCAAACGTAACCAGTTTTTCAATGGTGTAATGGTTTAACATAGAAAACTTACCGTTGGCTCTCGATTCTAATCTATCACTCCGATTTGCAAACGGATTTCACTGAAGCTGTAACTTTCATCCCAGAACATAGTTTAGGGGCCATTACCTCTTCAACTATAGTCATTTTTCTTTCGATTGCAAACGTAACCAGTTTTTCAATGGTGTAATGGTTTAACATAGAAAACTTACCGTTGGCTCTCGATTCTAATCTATCACTCCGATTTGCAAACGGATTTCACTGAAGCTGTAACTTTCATCCCAGAACATAGTTTAGGGGCCATTACCTCTTCAACTATAGTCATTTTTCTTTCGATTGCAAACGTAACCAGTTTTTCAATGGTGTAATGGTTTAACATAGAAAACTTACCGTTGGCTCTCGATTCTAATCTATCACTCCGATTTGCAAACGGATTTCACTGAAGCTGTAACTTTCATCCCAGAACATAGTTTAGGGGCCATTACCTCTTCAACTATAGTCATTTTTCTTTCGATTGCAAACGTAACCAGTTTTTCAATGGTGTAATGGTTTAACATAGAAAACTTACCGTTGGCTCTCGATTCTAATCTATCACTCCGATTTGCAAACGGATTTCACTGAAGCTGTAACTTTCATCCCAGAACATAGTTTAGGGGCCATTACCTCTTCAACTATAGTCATTTTTCTTTCGATTGCAAACGTAACCAGTTTTTCAATGGTGTAATGGTTTAACATAGAAAACTTACCGTTGGCTCTCGATTCTAATCTATCACTCCGATTTGCAAACGGATTTCACTGAAGCTGTAACTTTCATCCCAGAACATAGTTTAGGGGCCATTACCTCTTCAACTATAGTCATTTTTCTTTCGATTGCAAACGTAACCAGTTTTTCAATGGTGTAATGGTTTAACATAGAAAACTTACCGTTGGCTCTCGATTCTAATCTATCACTCCGATTTGCAAACGGATTTCACTGAAGCTGTAACTTTCATCCCAGAACATAGTTTAGGGGCCATTACCTCTTCAACTATAGTCATTTTTCTTTCGATTGCAAACGTAACCAGTTTTTCAATGGTGTAATGGTTTAACATAGAAAACTTACCGTTGGCTCTCGATTCTAATCTATCACTCCGATTTGCAAACGGATTTCACTGAAGCTGTAACTTTCATCCCAGAACATAGTTTAGGGGCCATTACCTCTTCAACTATAGTCATTTTTCTTTCGATTGCAAACGTAACCAGTTTTTCAATGGTGTAATGGTTTAACATAGAAAACTTACCGTTGGCTCTCGATTCTAATCTATCACTCCGATTTGCAAACGGATTTCACTGAAGCTGTAACTTTCATCCCAGAACATAGTTTAGGGGCCATTACCTCTTCAACTATAGTCATTTTTCTTTCGATTGCAAACGTAACCAGTTTTTCAATGGTGTAATGGTTTAACATAGAAAACTTACCGTTGGCTCTCGATTCTAATCTATCACTCCGATTTGCAAACGGATTTCACTGAAGCTGTAACTTTCATCCCAGAACATAGTTTAGGGGCCATTACCTCTTCAACTATAGTCATTTTTCTTTCGATTGCAAACGTAACCAGTTTTTCAATGGTGTAATGGTTTAACATAGAAAACTTACCGTTGGCTCTCGATTCTAATCTATCACTCCGATTTGCAAACGGATTTCACTGAAGCTGTAACTTTCATCCCAGAACATAGTTTAGGGGCCATTACCTCTTCAACTATAGTCATTTTTCTTTCGATTGCAAACGTAACCAGTTTTTCAATGGTGTAATGGTTTAACATAGAAAACTTACCGTTGGCTCTCGATTCTAATCTATCACTCCGATTTGCAAACGGATTTCACTGAAGCTGTAACTTTCATCCCAGAACATAGTTTAGGGGCCATTACCTCTTCAACTATAGTCATTTTTCTTTCGATTGCAAACGTAACCAGTTTTTCAATGGTGTAATGGTTTAACATAGAAAACTTACCGTTGGCTCTCGATTCTAATCTATCACTCCGATTTGCAAACGGATTTCACTGAAGCTGTAACTTTCATCCCAGAACATAGTTTAGGGGCCATTACCTCTTCAACTATAGTCATTTTTCTTTCGATTGCAAACGTAACCAGTTTTTCAATGGTGTAATGGTTTAACATAGAAAACTTACCGTTGGCTCTCGATTCTAATCTATCACTCCGATTTGCAAACGGATTTCACTGAAGCTGTAACTTTCATCCCAGAACATAGTTTAGGGGCCATTACCTCTTCAACTATAGTCATTTTTCTTTCGATTGCAAACGTAACCAGTTTTTCAATGGTGTAATGGTTTAACATAGAAAACTTACCGTTGGCTCTCGATTCTAATCTATCACTCCGATTTGCAAACGGATTTCACTGAAGCTGTAACTTTCATCCCAGAACATAGTTTAGGGGCCATTACCTCTTCAACTATAGTCATTTTTCTTTCGATTGCAAACGTAACCAGTTTTTCAATGGTGTAATGGTTTAACATAGAAAACTTACCGTTGGCTCTCGATTCTAATCTATCACTCCGATTTGCAAACGGATTTCACTGAAGCTGTAACTTTCATCCCAGAACATAGTTTAGGGGCCATTACCTCTTCAACTATAGTCATTTTTCTTTCGATTGCAAACGTAACCAGTTTTTCAATGGTGTAATGGTTTAACATAGAAAACTTACCGTTGGCTCTCGATTCTAATCTATCACTCCGATTTGCAAACGGATTTCACTGAAGCTGTAACTTTCATCCCAGAACATAGTTTAGGGGCCATTACCTCTTCAACTATAGTCATTTTTCTTTCGATTGCAAACGTAACCAGTTTTTCAATGGTGTAATGGTTTAACATAGAAAACTTACCGTTGGCTCTCGATTCTAATCTATCACTCCGATTTGCAAACGGATTTCACTGAAGCTGTAACTTTCATCCCAGAACATAGTTTAGGGGCCATTACCTCTTCAACTATAGTCATTTTTCTTTCGATTGCAAACGTAACCAGTTTTTCAATGGTGTAATGGTTTAACATAGAAAACTTACCGTTGGCTCTCGATTCTAATCTATCACTCCGATTTGCAAACGGATTTCACTGAAGCTGTAACTTTCATCCCAGAACATAGTTTAGGGGCCATTACCTCTTCAACTATAGTCATTTTTCTTTCGATTGCAAACGTAACCAGTTTTTCAATGGTGTAATGGTTTAACATAGAAAACTTACCGTTGGCTCTCGATTCTAATCTATCACTCCGATTTGCAAACGGATTTCACTGAAGCTGTAACTTTCATCCCAGAACATAGTTTAGGGGCCATTACCTCTTCAACTATAGTCATTTTTCTTTCGATTGCAAACGTAACCAGTTTTTCAATGGTGTAATGGTTTAACATAGAAAACTTACCGTTGGCTCTCGATTCTAATCTATCACTCCGATTTGCAAACGGATTTCACTGAAGCTGTAACTTTCATCCCAGAACATAGTTTAGGGGCCATTACCTCTTCAACTATAGTCATTTTTCTTTCGATTGCAAACGTAACCAGTTTTTCAATGGTGTAATGGTTTAACATAGAAAACTTACCGTTGGCTCTCGATTCTAATCTATCACTCCGATTTGCAAACGGATTTCACTGAAGCTGTAACTTTCATCCCAGAACATAGTTTAGGGGCCATTACCTCTTCAACTATAGTCATTTTTCTTTCGATTGCAAACGTAACCAGTTTTTCAATGGTGTAATGGTTTAACATAGAAAACTTACCGTTGGCTCTCGATTCTAATCTATCACTCCGATTTGCAAACGGATTTCACTGAAGCTGTAACTTTCATCCCAGAACATAGTTTAGGGGCCATTACCTCTTCAACTATAGTCATTTTTCTTTCGATTGCAAACGTAACCAGTTTTTCAATGGTGTAATGGTTTAACATAGAAAACTTACCGTTGGCTCTCGATTCTAATCTATCACTCCGATTTGCAAACGGATTTCACTGAAGCTGTAACTTTCATCCCAGAACATAGTTTAGGGGCCATTACCTCTTCAACTATAGTCATTTTTCTTTCGATTGCAAACGTAACCAGTTTTTCAATGGTGTAATGGTTTAACATAGAAAACTTACCGTTGGCTCTCGATTCTAATCTATCACTCCGATTTGCAAACGGATTTCACTGAAGCTGTAACTTTCATCCCAGAACATAGTTTAGGGGCCATTACCTCTTCAACTATAGTCATTTTTCTTTCGATTGCAAACGTAACCAGTTTTTCAATGGTGTAATGGTTTAACATAGAAAACTTACCGTTGGCTCTCGATTCTAATCTATCACTCCGATTTGCAAACGGATTTCACTGAAGCTGTAACTTTCATCCCAGAACATAGTTTAGGGGCCATTACCTCTTCAACTATAGTCATTTTTCTTTCGATTGCAAACGTAACCAGTTTTTCAATGGTGTAATGGTTTAACATAGAAAACTTACCGTTGGCTCTCGATTCTAATCTATCACTCCGATTTGCAAACGGATTTCACTGAAGCTGTAACTTTCATCCCAGAACATAGTTTAGGGGCCATTACCTCTTCAACTATAGTCATTTTTCTTTCGATTGCAAACGTAACCAGTTTTTCAATGGTGTAATGGTTTAACATAGAAAACTTACCGTTGGCTCTCGATTCTAATCTATCACTCCGATTTGCAAACGGATTTCACTGAAGCTGTAACTTTCATCCCAGAACATAGTTTAGGGGCCATTACCTCTTCAACTATAGTCATTTTTCTTTCGATTGCAAACGTAACCAGTTTTTCAATGGTGTAATGGTTTAACATAGAAAACTTACCGTTGGCTCTCGATTCTAATCTATCACTCCGATTTGCAAACGGATTTCACTGAAGCTGTAACTTTCATCCCAGAACATAGTTTAGGGGCCATTACCTCTTCAACTATAGTCATTTTTCTTTCGATTGCAAACGTAACCAGTTTTTCAATGGTGTAATGGTTTAACATAGAAAACTTACCGTTGGCTCTCGATTCTAATCTATCACTCCGATTTGCAAACGGATTTCACTGAAGCTGTAACTTTCATCCCAGAACATAGTTTAGGGGCCATTACCTCTTCAACTATAGTCATTTTTCTTTCGATTGCAAACGTAACCAGTTTTTCAATGGTGTAATGGTTTAACATAGAAAACTTACCGTTGGCTCTCGATTCTAATCTATCACTCCGATTTGCAAACGGATTTCACTGAAGCTGTAACTTTCATCCCAGAACATAGTTTAGGGGCCATTACCTCTTCAACTATAGTCATTTTTCTTTCGATTGCAAACGTAACCAGTTTTTCAATGGTGTAATGGTTTAACATAGAAAACTTACCGTTGGCTCTCGATTCTAATCTATCACTCCGATTTGCAAACGGATTTCACTGAAGCTGTAACTTTCATCCCAGAACATAGTTTAGGGGCCATTACCTCTTCAACTATAGTCATTTTTCTTTCGATTGCAAACGTAACCAGTTTTTCAATGGTGTAATGGTTTAACATAGAAAACTTACCGTTGGCTCTCGATTCTAATCTATCACTCCGATTTGCAAACGGATTTCACTGAAGCTGTAACTTTCATCCCAGAACATAGTTTAGGGGCCATTACCTCTTCAACTATAGTCATTTTTCTTTCGATTGCAAACGTAACCAGTTTTTCAATGGTGTAATGGTTTAACATAGAAAACTTACCGTTGGCTCTCGATTCTAATCTATCACTCCGATTTGCAAACGGATTTCACTGAAGCTGTAACTTTCATCCCAGAACATAGTTTAGGGGCCATTACCTCTTCAACTATAGTCATTTTTCTTTCGATTGCAAACGTAACCAGTTTTTCAATGGTGTAATGGTTTAACATAGAAAACTTACCGTTGGCTCTCGATTCTAATCTATCACTCCGATTTGCAAACGGATTTCACTGAAGCTGTAACTTTCATCCCAGAACATAGTTTAGGGGCCATTACCTCTTCAACTATAGTCATTTTTCTTTCGATTGCAAACGTAACCAGTTTTTCAATGGTGTAATGGTTTAACATAGAAAACTTACCGTTGGCTCTCGATTCTAATCTATCACTCCGATTTGCAAACGGATTTCACTGAAGCTGTAACTTTCATCCCAGAACATAGTTTAGGGGCCATTACCTCTTCAACTATAGTCATTTTTCTTTCGATTGCAAACGTAACCAGTTTTTCAATGGTGTAATGGTTTAACATAGAAAACTTACCGTTGGCTCTCGATTCTAATCTATCACTCCGATTTGCAAACGGATTTCACTGAAGCTGTAACTTTCATCCCAGAACATAGTTTAGGGGCCATTACCTCTTCAACTATAGTCATTTTTCTTTCGATTGCAAACGTAACCAGTTTTTCAATGGTGTAATGGTTTAACATAGAAAACTTACCGTTGGCTCTCGATTCTAATCTATCACTCCGATTTGCAAACGGATTTCACTGAAGCTGTAACTTTCATCCCAGAACATAGTTTAGGGGCCATTACCTCTTCAACTATAGTCATTTTTCTTTCGATTGCAAACGTAACCAGTTTTTCAATGGTGTAATGGTTTAACATAGAAAACTTACCGTTGGCTCTCGATTCTAATCTATCACTCCGATTTGCAAACGGATTTCACTGAAGCTGTAACTTTCATCCCAGAACATAGTTTAGGGGCCATTACCTCTTCAACTATAGTCATTTTTCTTTCGATTGCAAACGTAACCAGTTTTTCAATGGTGTAATGGTTTAACATAGAAAACTTACCGTTGGCTCTCGATTCTAATCTATCACTCCGATTTGCAAACGGATTTCACTGAAGCTGTAACTTTCATCCCAGAACATAGTTTAGGGGCCATTACCTCTTCAACTATAGTCATTTTTCTTTCGATTGCAAACGTAACCAGTTTTTCAATGGTGTAATGGTTTAACATAGAAAACTTACCGTTGGCTCTCGATTCTAATCTATCACTCCGATTTGCAAACGGATTTCACTGAAGCTGTAACTTTCATCCCAGAACATAGTTTAGGGGCCATTACCTCTTCAACTATAGTCATTTTTCTTTCGATTGCAAACGTAACCAGTTTTTCAATGGTGTAATGGTTTAACATAGAAAACTTACCGTTGGCTCTCGATTCTAATCTATCACTCCGATTTGCAAACGGATTTCACTGAAGCTGTAACTTTCATCCCAGAACATAGTTTAGGGGCCATTACCTCTTCAACTATAGTCATTTTTCTTTCGATTGCAAACGTAACCAGTTTTTCAATGGTGTAATGGTTTAACATAGAAAACTTACCGTTGGCTCTCGATTCTAATCTATCACTCCGATTTGCAAACGGATTTCACTGAAGCTGTAACTTTCATCCCAGAACATAGTTTAGGGGCCATTACCTCTTCAACTATAGTCATTTTTCTTTCGATTGCAAACGTAACCAGTTTTTCAATGGTGTAATGGTTTAACATAGAAAACTTACCGTTGGCTCTCGATTCTAATCTATCACTCCGATTTGCAAACGGATTTCACTGAAGCTGTAACTTTCATCCCAGAACATAGTTTAGGGGCCATTACCTCTTCAACTATAGTCATTTTTCTTTCGATTGCAAACGTAACCAGTTTTTCAATGGTGTAATGGTTTAACATAGAAAACTTACCGTTGGCTCTCGATTCTAATCTATCACTCCGATTTGCAAACGGATTTCACTGAAGCTGTAACTTTCATCCCAGAACATAGTTTAGGGGCCATTACCTCTTCAACTATAGTCATTTTTCTTTCGATTGCAAACGTAACCAGTTTTTCAATGGTGTAATGGTTTAACATAGAAAACTTACCGTTGGCTCTAGATTCTAATCTATCACTCCGATTTGCAAACGGATTTCACTGAAGCTGTAACTTTCATCCCAGAACATAGTTTAGGGGCCATTACCTCTTCAACTATAGTCATTTTTCTTTCGATTGCAAACGTAACCAGTTTTTCAATGGTGTAATGGTTTAACATAGAAAACTTACCGTTGGCTCTCGATTCTAATCTATCACTCCGATTTGCAAACGGATTTCACTGAAGCTGTAACTTTCATCCCAGAACATAGTTTAGGGGCCATTACCTCTTCAACTATAGTCATTTTTCTTTCGATTGCAAACGTAACCAGTTTTTCAATGGTGTAATGGTTTAACATAGAAAACTTACCGTTGGCTCTCGATTCTAATCTATCACTCCGATTTGCAAACGGATTTCACTGAAGCTGTAACTTTTATCCCAGAACATAGTTTAGGGGCCATTACCTCTTCAACTATAGTCATTTTTCTTTCGATTGCAAACGTAACCAGTTTTTCAATGGTGTAATGGTTTAACATAGAAAACTTACCGTTGGCTCTCGATTCTATTCTATCACTCCGATTTGCAAACGGATTTCACTGAAGCTGTAACTTTCATCCCAGAACATAGTTTAGGGGCCATTACCTCTTCAACTATAGTCATTTTTCTTTCGATTGCAAACGTAACCAGTTTTTCAATGGTGTAATGGTTTAACATAGAAAACTTACCGTTGGCTCTCGATTCTAATCTATCACTCCGATTTGCAAACGGATTTCACTGAAGCTGTAACTTTCATCCCAGAACATAGTTTAGGGGCCATTACCTCTTCAACTATAGTCATTTTTCTTTCGATTGCAAACGTAACCAGTTTTTCAATGGTGTAATGATTTAACATAGAAAACTTACCGTTGGCTCTCGATTCTAATCTATCACTCCGATTTGCAAACGGATTTCACTGAAGCTGTAACTTTCATCCCAGAACATAGTTTAGGGGCCATTACCTCTTCAACTATAGTCATTTTTCTTTCGATTGCAAACGTAACCAGTTTTTCAATGGTGTAATGGTTTAACATAGAAAACTTACCGTTGGCTCTCGATTCTAATCTATCACTCCGATTTGCAAACGGATTTCACTGAAGCTGTAACTTTCATCCCAGAACATAGTTTAGGGGCCATTACCTCTTCAACTATAGTCATTTTTCTTTCGATTGCAAACGTAACCAGTTTTTCAATGGTGTAATGGTTTAACATAGAAAACTTACCGTTGGCTCTCGATTCTAATCTATCACTCCGATTTGCAAACGGATTTCACTGAAGCTGTAACTTTCATCCCAGAACATAGTTTAGGGGCCATTACCTCTTCAACTATAGTCATTTTTCTTTCGATTGCAAACGTAACCAGTTTTTCAATGGTGTAATGGTTTAACATAGAAAACTTACCGTTGGCTCTAGATTCTAATCTATCACTCCGATTTGCAAACGGATTTCACTGAAGCTGTAACTTTCATCCCAGAACATAGTTTAGGGGCCATTACCTCTTCAACTATAGTCATTTTTCTTTCGATTGCAAACGTAACCAGTTTTTCAATGGTGTAATGGTTTAACATAGAAAACTTACCGTTGGCTCTCGATTCTAATCTATCACTCCGATTTGCAAACGGATTTCACTGAAGCTGTAACTTTCATCCCAGAACATAGTTTAGGGGCCATTACCTCTTCAACTATAGTCATTTTTCTTTCGATTGCAAACGTAACCAGTTTTTCAATGGTGTAATGGTTTAACATAGAAAACTTACCGTTGGCTCTCGATTCTAATCTATCACTCCGATTTGCAAACGGATTTCACTGAAGCTGTAACTTTCATCCCAGAACATAGTTTAGGGGCCATTACCTCTTCAACTATAGTCATTTTTCTTTCGATTGCAAACGTAACCAGTTTTTCAATGGTGTAATGGTTTAACATAGAAAACTTACCGTTGGCTCTCGATTCTAATCTATCACTCCGATTTGCAAACGGATTTCACTGAAGCTGTAACTTTCATCCCAGAACATAGTTTAGGGGCCATTACCTCTTCAACTATAGTCATTTTTCTTTCGATTGCAAACGTAACCAGTTTTTCAATGGTGTAATGGTTTAACATAGAAAACTTACCGTTGGCTCTCGATTCTAATCTATCACTCCGATTTGCAAACGGATTTCACTGAAGCTGTAACTTTCATCCCAGAACATAGTTTAGGGGCCATTACCTCTTCAACTATAGTCATTTTTCTTTCGATTGCAAACGTAACCAGTTTTTCAATGGTGTAATGGTTTAACATAGAAAACTTACCGTTGGCTCTCGATTCTAATCTATCACTCCGATTTGCAAACGGATTTCACTGAAGCTGTAACTTTCATCCCAGAACATAGTTTAGGGGCCATTACCTCTTCAACTATAGTCATTTTTCTTTCGATTGCAAACGTAACCAGTTTTTCAATGGTGTAATGGTTTAACATAGAAAACTTACCGTTGGCTCTCGATTCTAATCTATCACTCCGATTTGCAAACGGATTTCACTGAAGCTGTAACTTTCATCCCAGAACATAGTTTAGGGGCCATTACCTCTTCAACTATAGTCATTTTTCTTTCGATTGCAAACGTAACCAGTTTTTCAATGGTGTAATGGTTTAACATAGAAAGAGGGGCGTGGCCTGGAGGCAGAGCTGAATGGCTGTGTGAGTCTGCAGCTCTGAGAGACACACTGCTAAAGCAACTCACAGCACCTCCAAAAATCAGATTTTTTGCAGCAAGATCGAGGGGGAACACTCTCTGACCATCATGGACCCCAGAAGAATCACTCCTAAGAGGAAGAAAGACTCCCCCCAAACCGAGGAAGCTTGAGGCCTGGTACACAGATCCAGACCAAGATGGCCGTCGCCATGAGGGAAGAAGAAGCAGCAGCAGCTACTACCAGGGTGAGCAGAACGACCCACTACCGCTGCGAAACGCCTTCTCACCCCTCTACCACCTGGAGGATACAAAAACCGCCGCTCAATTCCCCTCAGAACCGGAGAACGAAGGTGGGTCCCGCGGGCAGAATTTACGCATGCGGAGTAGCGCACGCGTACTTTCACGCGTACAATTTGATGACGAACGCGTACATGTAAGGGATCCACGCGTACAATCTAGCGGCCAACGCGTATTTTCACCAGAACATCCAGGCGTACAAACAGAAGCCCAACGCGTATTTCCAGGCGACCAAAGCCAAGATGATACTGAAGAAGATGAAGATGACTCTTCCACATCTCCCTCTACACGTAGTCCAGCCAAATCCAAGAAAAGACTGGAAAATCAAGAGGATCTGGAAGAACAGAATTTCCCGGACTTGATCGAGAAATTTCCGAATTCTGATCAACCCATTACCCAAACCTTTTTCAGGGACTTTATGATCTCCTTCCAGAAAATGATCCAATCAACAATGCAAGCTGAAGTGAGGAAGTTGACGGATCAATTTACACAGTTTGCGATCTCTACAGATAAAAGAATGCATACGGTCGAGCAAAAGGTGAAACAATTCGCTCAAGCACACAATGAACTTGTGGACTCACACAATGAGGTATACGAAGACGTCCAATGGATGAAAGAAAAAATAATCGACTCAGAGGACCGTAATAGACGTAACAACGTCAAGATCAGAGGCATTCCTGAATCAGTCACCACGGAAGGATTACAAGAATATGTTAAAGACATAATCAAAACCACACTTCCAAATGTTCCTGACTCGGAGTTGGTTTTGGATCGTACACATAGACTGCCGAAACCCAGTTTTCTCCCTGAAAAAGTTCCTCGAGATGTCATCACTCGGGTGCACTTTTACCACGTAAAGGATCAATTTCTGGCCTCAACAAGGAAAGGGAAAAAACTCCCAGATCCCTACCAAGAACTGACTCTTTATTCTGACTTATCGCAGATGACCTTGAAAGCTAGAAGGGAGTTTGGCCCAATTACCGCGACGCTAAGACAAAATAACATTGCCTACCAATGGGGTTTCCCAACCAAACTCCTACTAAGAGAAAATGGAAGGATCATCGCTCTACATTCTCCTAAAGAAGGATTTGAACTGCTACACCGATGGAAACTTCAGACTGTGAACGTGAACGTTAAAGAAAGGAGACTTGCCCTTCCTCCTGCAGAAACCCAACAAATGGAATGGTCCCATGAGAAACCAGAGGGTGAGAAATCCTCCTCAGCAAGTGGAGGAACTTAAAACTACACTCAGTGGTCTCATGCCACAAACTTTCCCCCTAACAGGACCTTCTCCTCGGGATACTTATCCCCCTTTTCTGCTTTCAGAGGAGAATCCCCTGATAATCCTTGGAAAGGATTAGGTCTTTTAGACCCATGGTAATTAATGCATGCAACATGTTACACTGCAATGTTCTTTTTCTTGTTGTTGTGTGTTTTCTATTTTTCAGCAACTGTTATAGGATCCAGCTTCTAACTTGTTCAAAAAGCTACTACTTTTGGAACTGGTCCTACGATAAGTATAAGTACAAATATGCACTATATGGTCTCATATTCCAATTAACCAACCTTCTTTCCACCAGCTATGGACTACATAAGATATGTTTCTTGTTTAACAGAATTCTTTCAATTATTTGTTTGAGGTTTTATACTGACGGCTTCGACCTAAAAATGTTTGTATCATGTAACTGCAATTCTCAAAAAAAGAATGTCGCAAAAACTTAATATTCTCTCCCTAAATGTGAGAGGAGTAAACTCCTATAGGAAAAGATTCTTAGTTAATAAATTAGTTAAAGATGAAAAAGTAGACTTATTATGTCTCCAAGAGACACATTTAAATTCCAAAGGGGCAGCTAAGTTTAAACTGCAGAATTTCTCTAAGATCTACCACGCCACTCTACCTAGCAAAAAGAAAAGAGGAGTATGTATTGCAATACGCGATTCATTAGGATTCGAACAGATAGATACATATAGCAGCATAGATGGTAGACTGGTGGTCGTTGTGGGGAAAATTAACTCTCAAGAATACACAATAGCAAATATTTATTCCCCCAACTTGCATCAGTCTAGCTTCTTAAACAAAAAATTAAACAAAATTACGAAGATGAAGAAAGGTGCATTGGTTATCACGGGAGATTTGAATGCAGTCACAGAACCATTATTAGATCGCTCTTGCACCATAAGAAAAAACCCGGCTAACATACAATCTAATCTAGCTAACTTCGAATTATATGATGTATGGAGATGTCTGCACCCACAAAGTAGACAATACACCTTCTTCTCTTCTATCTATCATTCTTTTACTAGGATTGACTATATCCTAACAGACAAATTTACTCTCCCCTTGTTTTCAGATGTGGAAATAGGAAGTAGAATATGGTCAGACCATGCCCCACTATCAGCTAAAATTGATTTACAGGGACCTCCCTGTAATAATACCTCATGGAGAATGAACAAAACAGTTCTTCATTCTGAACACTCTTTTCCTAGTATCAAAAAAGACCTAGAGGAGTACTTTAGGTTTAACGACACAGAGGGAATCTCTAGATCTACCCTATGGAATGCGCATAAAGCATACATTCGAGGTATCTTTATGAAACACAGTGCAATTTTAAAAAGAAAATTCAGGGAAAAAACTGACAAATTACTTCATGAATTAAAATCTTTGGAGAAAGAAGTATCTATGAACAAGAGGAAAGACTTAATATCAAAATTAGAACGAACAAGACAAGAATTGGCAGAAAACTTGTATGATCAATATGACAAGTGGCAATCCATACTAAAAGAGAATTGGTACTCGGACAGAAATAAAGCTGGGAAAGCCATGGCTTTAAAAATCAAAGGCCGTAGAGTCAAACAGAGAATTATAAAAATTAAAAACCCCATTTCAAATATTATCGTTCATCACCCGAATGACATAGTAGACTCCCTTGCCACATATTATAAAAAATTATACAACCTTAGTGAGGACCCCCAAACACATTCCCCAGACCAACAGGAGATTGATCATTATTTAGAAAAGATTAACTTACCTCAACTATCAGACTTTGAAATTAAACAAATCAATATCCCATTCACCCGACAAGAGGTAGAATTAGCAATTAAAGTCTTAAAAAAGGACAAGGCGCCGGGAGTTGACGGCTTTGTGAATGATTATTATAAGAAATTTACCGACATCTTATCCAAACCTCTAGTAGATATGTTTAATGAGGTGGCAACTCTCGGCGTCTTTCCCAAAGAATCTCTCTCTGCAGTAATCACTACTATCCCTAAAGAAGGGAAAGACCCCACAGATCCAGGGAACTATAGACCCATCTCATTATTAAATACCGACCTCAAGCTATATGCTCGCATAATAGCTAACAGATTAACTCCCCTTATTCCGCAACTAATTAAACCCGACCAATCAGGCTTTGTCAAAGGAAGAGGAACAAACGATAGCACTAGGAAAGCCCTCGCTCTTATGCATGAAATTAAACTCTGTCGGACGCCTACCCTCTTCGTCTCTTTAGACGCAGAGAAGGCGTTCGACAGAGTTAACTGGAAATATATGTCCAGCGTCTTAACCAAATTCGGTTGTATAGGTACTATGCATAAAGCTATAATGGCCCTTTACTCAAACCCTTCAGCAAGAGTCCTGTCATCTGGAACTATATCTTCTTCATTTAATATTACAAACGGAACTCGTCAGGGATGTCCCTTATCCCCTTTGATTTTTATTATGACCATGGAACCCCTGGCGCAAAAAATTAGAGATAACAAAAAAATACATGGTATACAATTAAAAGATTCAGAGACTAAAATTGGATTATTTGCTGATGATGTCTTGTTGTATCTACAAAAGCCAAAAATATCTTTAACAAATTTAAAATCAGAACTTGATGAATTCTCCAAAATATCCTATTACAAACTAAACGAGAATAAAACAGTGGTTATGCCATGCAATGTCCAATCAAAAGCAATCCAAGATCTTAAAGACTCCTGTACATTCACCTGGACTGACAAATCCATCAAATATCTCGGTATCTTCCTTACACCATCGATTTCCTTACTATACAAGGAAAACTTTGACCCATGGATCAACAAATTAAAACTCAAATTAGAAGCGTTATCAAAATTAGAATTTTCATGGATGGGCAGGTCTGCCGCTTTCAAAATGATGATATTACCACAATTTTTGTATCTATTTAGAAATATTCCAATTAAAATCCCCCAAAAATTCTTTTCCTCTATACAGAAACAGATCAATAAATTTGTTCTGATGAACAAGTCCTCAAGGCTATCACACAAAATTCTCACCACTCACACCTCTGAAATGGGCATTGGTGTATCAGATATAGAAAAATACTACAAAGCCACTATACTGGAGCAATCCAGAGCAATCTGGACTAAAGATGACACAAAACACTGGGTATCAATCGAAGAATCTCAACTACCTGATAATGATTTTACCACATTCCTAGAATCCAGATTAAATTGGAAAATACCACCAAAAGTATCTAACCCTATTACTGCCAACACCTTAAGAATTTGGAAAGAATTCACAAAACTTTGCAAGAAAGACCCACTAGCCAAACCCAAAAAAATTCCTTTAATAAATCTGAACATGGCCTTGAGAAACTTGTCAGTGAACAATTGGATTGATCATGGTATAGAATGGATAGATGATTTGTTGAACAATATGGAGATCAGATCTTTTGAAGATCTTGTATCTACTTATAACATACCCATAATTGATAAACCAAAATACTTTAGAATACGCAAATTTTTGACAAAACACGAATCTAATCCTATTTCACTTCCTCCCCAAATTGGGAAACTACTTGATCCTCAAAACTATAAATCTAAAGGTACTTCAATATTCTATAGATCACTTTTGTCCCTAAAAGACGAAACCCCGAAATGGCAGCTAAGGAAATGGCAGGAGATCTTACAAGAGGATATAGAACAAGATGATTGGGCATTAGCATATAGATCCTTAAAAAAGACAAGCCACTGTATATCTCATCATGAGAATTTTATCAAACTTATCTGGCAATGGTACCTTACCCCAGAGAAAATCGCAAAATTCGACGATAAAGTGTCTCCCAAGTGTTGGAGAAATTGTAATAACACAGGTTCTCTTGTTCATATTTTCTGGAATTGCCCAAAGATTCATAAATTATGGAAAGAAATTACTCAACTTCTTAAAAAATTGCCTGTGTCTCTCTCAAACATTCCACCAGGAATGGCTCTGCTGCATTTAAAAACCACGGACTTGCCTTCTAGAGAAAGGCTAATTTTCAATCACATCATGATCACTACCAAAATCTGCATCGCAGAAAACTGGAAATCTCCAGTAATCCCAACAGCTATAGAAATTATAAAAAGAGTGGAATCAAATTTATTAGCGGAAAAAGCTTGGGCTTTAAGATGCGGAGATGTACAGTCCTTTCTGGACAAGGCAAGTCAGTGGTCAATTATTTATCCTGAAACTAAACTCTTTAACCAGTAGACTCCCCCAACCTCCCTCTCACATTCAAAAATTCAAGGTCGACACTGTCAGAAGGAAGCTTATGATTCAAACTCATTCCCCCATAGCTGAAAGTACTATCCTATAAAGAGACCCACATTTAGTGAACAAGACCAGCTCATAAAGCTGCATACATTAGACTAATCTAGGGTACTCACCTTAGATTCATTCATTTAGCTTAGCTTAGCTTAGTTTTAGTTTAGTTTAGTCTTAGTCTGTTTTTGTTTTAGTTAGTTACTAACTGCAAACTGTCAAACCTAACAATGAGTTATATTAGATGGGAAATAGTCATACCTCATGAGGAATGACATAATGACACAACATGAAGCTGTTGGAACCACCATTCCCTATACCGCATTATATTTCACCAGACCTAAGAATCCATAAAGCAATAATACAATATGTGGACGCGTCCTTAGGGATCTCTGTAGGCGGGAAGGACCCCCATTTCCCTAAGGTACAGCTCCACCAAACATCTCTTTTTAAGTACAATGGACAAAGGTGAAATATTTAAAATCATTGATTAACACCCTTCAATGCTCAGTACATACAACCAAGATAAAAATCCAACAACCATCTTAACAAAAAAACCCTATCATAACAACAGTTTATCTGTCTATATGATGTGATGTAATAATGCTATAACTGTTGTAATGAATAAAACCACGGCAATATACCATGGAATGTATGTAATAATGAGATGCTATGACTCATATAGTGTTTTATATACTATGTAATATCTGTTGTTTACTCAATGTGTCATTCATTTGACCACTGTATGTTTAATTTGAAAAATTTTCCAATAAAAAATATTGTGATTGGTTTAACATAGAAAACTTACCGTTGGCTCTAGATTCTAATCTATCACTCCGATTTGCAAACGGATTTCACTGAAGCTGTAACTTTCATCCCAGAACATAGTTTAGGGGCCATTACCTCTTCAACTATAGTCATTTTTCTTTCGATTGCAAACGTAACCAGTTTTTCAATGGTGTAATGGTTTAACATAGAAAACTTACCGTTGGCTCTCGATTCTAATCTATCACTCCGATTTGCAAACGGATTTCACTGAAGCTGTAACTTTCATCCCAGAACATAGTTTAGGGGCCATTACCTCTTCAACTATAGTCATTTTTCTTTCGATTGCAAACGTAACCAGTTTTTCAATGGTGTAATGGTTTAACATAGAAAACTTACCGTTGGCTCTCGATTCTAATCTATCACTCCGATTTGCAAACGGATTTCACTGAAGCTGTAACTTTCATCCCAGAACATAGTTTAGGGGCCATTACCTCTTCAACTATAGTCATTTTTCTTTCGATTGCAAACGTAACCAGTTTTTCAATGGTGTAATGGTTTAACATAGAAAACTTACCGTTGGCTCTCGATTCTAATCTATCACTCCGATTTGCAAACGGATTTCACTGAAGCTGTAACTTTCATCCCAGAACATAGTTTAGGGGCCATTACCTCTTCAACTATAGTCATTTTTCTTTCGATTGCAAACGTAACCAGTTTTTCAATGGTGTAATGGTTTAACATAGAAAACTTACCGTTGGCTCTCGATTCTAATCTATCACTCCGATTTGCAAACGGATTTCACTGAAGCTGTAACTTTCATCCCAGAACATAGTTTAGGGGCCATTACCTCTTCAACTATAGTCATTTTTCTTTCGATTGCAAACGTAACCAGTTTTTCAATGGTGTAATGGTTTAACATAGAAAACTTACCGTTGGCTCTCGATTCTAATCTATCACTCCGATTTGCAAACGGATTTCACTGAAGCTGTAACTTTCATCCCAGAACATAGTTTAGGGGCCATTACCTCTTCAACTATAGTCATTTTTCTTTCGATTGCAAACGTAACCAGTTTTTCAATGGTGTAATGGTTTAACATAGAAAACTTACCGTTGGCTCTCGATTCTAATCTATCACTCCGATTTGCAAACGGATTTCACTGAAGCTGTAACTTTCATCCCAGAACATAGTTTAGGGGCCATTACCTCTTCAACTATAGTCATTTTTCTTTCGATTGCAAACGTAACCAGTTTTTCAATGGTGTAATGGTTTAACATAGAAAACTTACCGTTGGCTCTCGATTCTAATCTATCACTCCGATTTGCAAACGGATTTCACTGAAGCTGTAACTTTCATCCCAGAACATAGTTTAGGGGCCATTACCTCTTCAATTATAGTCATTTTTCTTTCGATTGCAAACGTAACCAGTTTTTCAATGGTGTAATGGTTTAACATAGAAAACGTACCGTTGGCTCTAGATTCTAATCTATCACTCCGATTTGCAAACGGATTTCACTGAAGCTGTAACTTTCATCCCAGAACATAGTTTAGGGGCCATTACCTCTTCAACTATAGTCATTTTTCTTTCGATTGCAAACGTAACCAGTTTTTCAATGGTGTAATGGTTTAACATAGAAAACTTACCGTTGGCTCTCGATTCTAATCTATCACTCCGATTTGCAAACGGATTTCACTGAAGCTGTAACTTTCATCCCAGAACATAGTTTAGGGGCCATTACCTCTTCAACTATAGTCATTTTTCTTTCGATTGCAAACGTAACCAGTTTTTCAATGGTGTAATGGTTTAACATAGAAAACTTACCGTTGGCTCTCGATTCTAATCTATCACTCCGATTTGCAAACGGATTTCACTGAAGCTGTAACTTTCATCCCAGAACATAGTTTAGGGGCCATTACCTCTTCAACTATAGTCATTTTTCTTTCGATTGCAAACGTAACCAGTTTTTCAATGGTGTAATGGTTTAACATAGAAAACTTACCGTTGGCTCTCGATTCTAATCTATCACTCCGATTCGCAAACGGATTTCACTGAAGCTGTAACTTTCATCCCAGAACATAGTTTAGGGGCCATTACCTCTTCAACTATAGTCATTTTTCTTTCGATTGCAAACGTAACCAGTTATTCAATGGTGTAATGGTTTAACATAGAAAACTTACCGTTGGCTCTCGATTCTAATCTATCACTCCGATTTGCAAACGGATTTCACTGAAGCTGTAACTTTCATCCCAGAACATAGTTTAGGGGCCATTACCTCTTCAACTATAGTCATTTTTCTTTCGATTGCAAACGTAACCAGTTTTTCAATGGTGTAATGGTTTAACATAGAAAACTTACCGTTGGCTCTCGATTCTAATCTATCACTCCGATTTGCAAACGGATTTCACTGAAGCTGTAACTTTCATCCCAGAACATAGTTTAGGGGCCATTACCTCTTCAACTATAGTCATTTTTCTTTCGATTGCAAACGTAACCCGTTTTTCAATGGTGTAAGGGTTTAACATAGAAAACTTACCGTTGGCTCTCGATTCTAATCTATCACTCCGATTTGCAAACAGATTTCACTGAAGCTGTAACTTTCATCCCAGAACATAGTTTAGGGGCCATTACCTCTTCAACTATAGTCATTTTTCTTTCGATTGCAAACGTAACCAGTTTTTCAATGGTGTAATGGTTTAACATAGAAAACGTACCGTTGGCTCTAGATTCTAATCTATCACTCCGATTTGCAAACGGATTTCACTGAAGCTGTAACTTTCATCCCAGAACATAGTTTAGGGGCCATTACCTCTTCAACTATAGTCATTTTTCTTTCGATTGCAAACGTAACCAGTTTTTCAATGGTGTAATGGTTTAACATAGAAAACTTACCGTTGGCTCTCGATTCTAATCTATCACTCCGATTTGCAAACGGATTTCACTGAAGCTGTAACTTTCATCCCAGAACATAGTTTAGGGGCCATTACCTCTTCAACTATAGTCATTTTTCTTTCGATTGCAAACGTAACCAGTTTTTCAATGGTGTAATGGTTTAACATAGAAAACTTACCGTTGGCTCTCGATTCTAATCTATCACTCCGATTTGCAAACGGATTTCACTGAAGCTGTAACTTTCATCCCAGAACATAGTTTAGGGGCCATTACCTCTTCAACTATAGTCATTTTTCTTTCGATTGCAAACGTAACCAGTTTTTCAATGGTGTAATGGTTTAACATAGAAAACTTACCGTTGGCTCTCGATTCTAATCTATCACTCCGATTTGCAAACGGATTTCACTGAAGCTGTAACTTTCATCCCAGAACATAGTTTAGGGGCCATTACCTCTTCAACTATAGTCATTTTTCTTTCGATTGCAAACGTAACCAGTTTTTCAATGGTGTAATGGTTTAACATAGAAAACTTACCGTTGGCTCTCGATTCTAATCTATCACTCCGATTTGCAAACGGATTTCACTGAAGCTGTAACTTTCATCCCAGAACATAGTTTAGGGGCCATTACCTCTTCAACTATAGTCATTTTTCTTTCGATTGCAAACGTAACCAGTTTTTCAATGGTGTAATGGTTTAACATAGAAAACTTACCGTTGGCTCTCGATTCTAATCTATCACTCCGATTTGCAAACGGATTTCACTGAAGCTGTAACTTTCATCCCAGAACATAGTTTAGCGGCCATTACCTCTTCAACTATAGTCATTTTTCTTTCGATTGCAAACGTAACCAGTTTTTCAATGGTGTAATGGTTTAACATAGAAAACTTACCGTTGGCTCTCGATTCTAATCTATCACTCCGATTTGCAAACGGATTTCACTGAAGCTGTAACTTTCATCCCAGAACATAGTTTAGGGGCCATTACCTCTTCAACTATAGTCATTTTTCTTTCGATTGCAAACGTAACCAGTTTTTCAATGGTGTAATGGTTTAACATAGAAAACTTACCGTTGGCTCTCGATTCTAATCTATCACTCCGATTTGCAAACGGATTTCACTGAAGCTGTAACTTTCATCCCAGAACATAGTTTAGGGGCCATTACCTCTTCAACTATAGTCATTTTTCTTTCGATTGCAAACGTAACCAGTTTTTCAATGGTGTAATGGTTTAACATAGAAAACTTACCGTTGGCTCTCGATTCTAATCTATCACTCCGATTTGCAAACGGATTTCACTGAAGCTGTAACTTTCATCCCAGAACATAGTTTAGGGGCCATTACCTCTTCAACTATAGTCATTTTTCTTTCGATTGCAAACGTAACCAGTTTTTCAATGGTGTAATGGTTTAACATAGAAAACTTACCGTTGGCTCTCGATTCTAATCTATCACTCCGATTTGCAAACGGATTTCACTGAAGCTGTAACTTTCATCCCAGAACATAGTTTAGGGGCCATTACCTCTTCAACTATAGTCATTTTTCTTTCGATTGCAAACGTAACCAGTTTTTCAATGGTGTAATGGTTTAACATAGAAAACTTACCGTTGGCTCTCGATTCTAATCTATCACTCCGATTTGCAAACGGATTTCACTGAAGCTGTAACTTTCATCCCAGAACATAGTTTAGGGGACATTACCTCTTCAACTATAGTCATTTTTCTTTCGATTGCAAACGTAACCAGTTTTTCAATGGTGTAATGGTTTAACATAGAAAACTTACCGTTGGCTCTCGATTCTAATCTATCACTCCGATTTGCAAACGGATTTCACTGAAGCTGTAACTTTCATCCCAGAACATAGTTTAGGGGCCATTACCTCTTCAACTATAGTCATTTTTCTTTCGATTGCAAACGTAACCAGTTATTCAATGGTGTAATGGTTTAACATAGAAAACTTACCGTTGGCTCTCGATTCTAATCTATCACTCCGATTTGCAAACGGATTTCACTGAAGCTGTAACTTTCATCCCAGAACATAGTTTAGGGGCCATTACCTCTTCAACTATAGTCATTTTTCTTTCGATTGCAAACGTAACCAGTTTTTCAATGGTGTAATGGTTTAACATAGAAAACTTACCGTTGGCTCTCGATTCTAATCTATCACTCCGATTTGCAAACGGATTTCACTGAAGCTGTAACTTTCATCCCAGAACATAGTTTAGGGGCCATTACCTCTTCAACTATAGTCATTTTTCTTTCGATTGCAAACGTAACCAGTTATTCAATGGTGTAATGGTTTAACATAGAAAACTTACCGTTGGCTCTCGATTCTAATCTATCACTCCGATTTGCAAACGGATTTCACTGAAGCTGTAACTTTCATCCCAGAACATAGTTTAGGGGCCATTACCTCTTCAACTATAGTCATTTTTCTTTCGATTGCAAACGTAACCAGTTTTTCAATGGTGTAATGGTTTAACATAGAAAACGTACCGTTGGCTCTAGATTCTAATCTATCACTCCGATTTGCAAACGGATTTCACTGAAGCTGTAACTTTCATCCCAGAACATAGTTTAGGGGCCATTACCTCTTCAACTATAGTCATTTTTCTTTCGATTGCAAACGTAACCAGTTTTTCAATGGTGTAATGGTTTAACATAGAAAACTTACCGTTGGCTCTCGATTCTAATCTATCACTCCGATTTGCAAACGGATTTCACTGAAGCTGTAACTTTCATCCCAGAACATAGTTTAGGGGCCATTACCTCTTCAACTATAGTCATTTTTCTTTCGATTGCAAACGTAACCAGTTTTTCAATGGTGTAATGGTTTAACATAGAAAACTTACCGTTGGCTCTCGATTCTAATCTATCACTCCGATTTGCAAACGGATTTCACTGAAGCTGTAACTTTCATCCCAGAACATAGTTTAGGGGCCATTACCTCTTCAATTATAGTCATTTTTCTTTCGATTGCAAACGTAACCAGTTTTTCAATGGTGTAATGGTTTAACATAGAAAACGTACCGTTGGCTCTAGATTCTAATCTATCACTCCGATTTGCAAACGGATTTCACTGAAGCTGTAACTTTCATCCCAGAACATAGTTTAGGGGCCATTACCTCTTCAACTATAGTCATTTTTCTTTCGATTGCAAACGTAACCAGTTTTTCAATGGTGTAATGGTTTAACATAGAAAACTTACCGTTGGCTCTCGATTCTAATCTATCACTCCGATTTGCAAACGGATTTCACTGAAGCTGTAACTTTCATCCCAGAACATAGTTTAGGGGCCATTACCTCTTCAACTATAGTCATTTTTCTTTCGATTGCAAACGTAACCAGTTTTTCAATGGTGTAATGGTTTAACATAGAAAACTTACCGTTGGCTCTCGATTCTAATCTATCACTCCGATTTGCAAACGGATTTCACTGAAGCTGTAACTTTCATCCCAGAACATAGTTTAGGGGCCATTACCTCTTCAACTATAGTCATTTTTCTTTCGATTGCAAACGTAACCAGTTTTTCAATGGTGTAATGGTTTAACATAGAAAACTTACCGTTGGCTCTCGATTCTAATCTATCACTCCGATTCGCAAACGGATTTCACTGAAGCTGTAACTTTCATCCCAGAACATAGTTTAGGGGCCATTACCTCTTCAACTATAGTCATTTTTCTTTCGATTGCAAACGTAACCAGTTATTCAATGGTGTAATGGTTTAACATAGAAAACTTACCGTTGGCTCTCGATTCTAATCTATCACTCCGATTTGCAAACGGATTTCACTGAAGCTGTAACTTTCATCCCAGAACATAGTTTAGGGGCCATTACCTCTTCAACTATAGTCATTTTTCTTTCGATTGCAAACGTAACCAGTTTTTCAATGGTGTAATGGTTTAACATAGAAAACTTACCGTTGGCTCTCGATTCTAATCTATCACTCCGATTTGCAAACGGATTTCACTGAAGCTGTAACTTTCATCCCAGAACATAGTTTAGGGGCCATTACCTCTTCAACTATAGTCATTTTTCTTTCGATTGCAAACGTAACCCGTTTTTCAATGGTGTAAGGGTTTAACATAGAAAACTTACCGTTGGCTCTCGATTCTAATCTATCACTCCGATTTGCAAACAGATTTCACTGAAGCTGTAACTTTCATCCCAGAACATAGTTTAGGGGCCATTACCTCTTCAACTATAGTCATTTTTCTTTGGATTGCAAACGTAACCAGTTTTTCAATGGTGTAATGGTTTAACATAGAAAACGTACCGTTGGCTCTAGATTCTAATCTATCACTCCGATTTGCAAACGGATTTCACTGAAGCTGTAACTTTCATCCCAGAACATAGTTTAGGGGCCATTACCTCTTCAACTATAGTCATTTTTCTTTCGATTGCAAACGTAACCAGTTTTTCAATGGTGTAATGGTTTAACATAGAAAACTTACCGTTGGCTCTCGATTCTAATCTATCACTCCGATTTGCAAACGGATTTCACTGAAGCTGTAACTTTCATCCCAGAACATAGTTTAGGGGCCATTACCTCTTCAACTATAGTCATTTTTCTTTCGATTGCAAACGTAACCAGTTTTTCAATGGTGTAATGGTTTAACATAGAAAACTTACCGTTGGCTCTCGATTCTAATCTATCACTCCGATTTGCAAACGGATTTCACTGAAGCTGTAACTTTCATCCCAGAACATAGTTTAGGGGCCATTACCTCTTCAACTATAGTCATTTTTCTTTCGATTGCAAACGTAACCAGTTTTTCAATGGTGTAATGGTTTAACATAGAAAACTTACCGTTGGCTCTCGATTCTAATCTATCACTCCGATTTGCAAACGGATTTCACTGAAGCTGTAACTTTCATCCCAGAACATAGTTTAGGGGCCATTACCTCTTCAACTATAGTCATTTTTCTTTCGATTGCAAACGTAACCAGTTTTTCAATGGTGTAATGGTTTAACATAGAAAACTTACCGTTGGCTCTCGATTCTAATCTATCACTCCGATTTGCAAACGGATTTCACTGAAGCTGTAACTTTCATCCCAGAACATAGTTTAGGGGCCATTACCTCTTCAACTATAGTCATTTTTCTTTCGATTGCAAACGTAACCAGTTTTTCAATGGTGTAATGGTTTAACATAGAAAACTTACCGTTGGCTCTCGATTCTAATCTATCACTCCGATTTGCAAACGGATTTCACTGAAGCTGTAACTTTCATCCCAGAACATAGTTTAGCGGCCATTACCTCTTCAACTATAGTCATTTTTCTTTCGATTGCAAACGTAACCAGTTTTTCAATGGTGTAATGGTTTAACATAGAAAACTTACCGTTGGCTCTCGATTCTAATCTATCACTCCGATTTGCAAACGGATTTCACTGAAGCTGTAACTTTCATCCCAGAACATAGTTTAGGGGCCATTACCTCTTCAACTATAGTCATTTTTCTTTCGATTGCAAACGTAACCAGTTTTTCAATGGTGTAATGGTTTAACATAGAAAACTTACCGTTGGCTCTCGATTCTAATCTATCACTCCGATTTGCAAACGGATTTCACTGAAGCTGTAACTTTCATCCCAGAACATAGTTTAGGGGCCATTACCTCTTCAACTATAGTCATTTTTCTTTCGATTGCAAACGTAACCAGTTTTTCAATGGTGTAATGGTTTAACATAGAAAACTTACCGTTGGCTCTCGATTCTAATCTATCACTCCGATTTGCAAACGGATTTCACTGAAGCTGTAACTTTCATCCCAGAACATAGTTTAGGGGCCATTACCTCTTCAACTATAGTCATTTTTCTTTCGATTGCAAACGTAACCAGTTTTTCAATGGTGTAATGGTTTAACATAGAAAACTTACCGTTGGCTCTCGATTCTAATCTATCACTCCGATTTGCAAACGGATTTCACTGAAGCTGTAACTTTCATCCCAGAACATAGTTTAGGGGCCATTACCTCTTCAACTATAGTCATTTTTCTTTCGATTGCAAACGTAACCAGTTTTTCAATGGTGTAATGGTTTAACATAGAAAACTTACCGTTGGCTCTCGATTCTAATCTATCACTCCGATTTGCAAACGGATTTCACTGAAGCTGTAACTTTCATCCCAGAACATAGTTTAGGGGCCATTACCTCTTCAACTATAGTCATTTTTCTTTCGATTGCAAACGTAACCAGTTTTTCAATGGTGTAATGGTTTAACATAGAAAACTTACCGTTGGCTCTCGATTCTAATCTATCACTCCGATTCGCAAACGGATTTCACTGAAGCTGTAACTTTCATCCCAGAACATAGTTTAGGGGCCATTACCTCTTCAACTATAGTCATTTTTCTTTCGATTGCAAACGTAACCAGTTATTCAATGGTGTAATGGTTTAACATAGAAAGGGGGCGTGGTCTGGACGCGGAGGTGAATGGGTGTCTGATCCTGCAGCTCCCGCTCTGATCACCCATAAAAGCTACTAAAAGCGATCCAGAAATCCCCAAAACCACTCTAAAAGGTTGGTGAACCCTCCAGGATGGCATCTGGATACCGCAGAGTGTCACAGAGACAGCAGAAAAGCGCCTCACAGGTCCCAAGGAGACTGTCCACCTTCTTCACCGAGGAGAAGCAAGATGGCGCCGGCCATTACAGACCTGGCCCACACCATGAGGCTGACTACAGGACCCCTCCACCGCTGGAGCAGAGGAACCGATACAGCCTGTTATTTACCCCCCAGGAAAGGAGAGACAGAGCTGACACCTTGGAAGAGCTCCTGGCAGAGGATTACAGTAATCTGGAGAACAAAGGGAATAACAGAGAGCGCAGCCCACTGAAGCCTGCATTGTCCTCCATTACACAGCGCTCAGCCATGCTGCATGGGCCCGCAGACCACAAGGTAGGATCTGTGACACACATCTCCCCTGCCTCCCCTGCCTCATCTGAAGAGCAGCCCCTGCCAGTTATTCATCCACCCCTGTCCGCACAGCAGACTCAGTCACCCATCCATTCATCCATCCATCCATCCCCAGCAGCGCAGCAAGCCCCAGCAGAGAACTTTTTTAACACATTATCCGCATTCCCTGCCTCAGATGAACCCATGTCGCAGCAGTTTTTTAAATCATTCATGCTGTCTTTTAGCCAAATGCTTAGTGACAACATAGCAGGCACTAGATCTGATTTAAACATACTAGCAGGCAATGTGGAGGTCTTTGCGACTGAAACAGACCAGAGAATCTGCTTGCTAGAAAACAAACTGGCAGAGATGTCTAAGGAATACAATGTGCTGGTGGATTCACACAAAAGCTTAATGGAGGAAAACAATTGGATTAAGGAAAAGATTGCAGATGGGGAGGACAGAAACAGGCGGAACAATATAAAGATCAGGGGGGTCCCAGAGACTGTGTCTAATGACATGCTAAATGATTATGTGGTGGATGTAATCCGGAATACCATCCCTTCCCTGGACAAAAGTGAGCTGATAGTAGACAGGGCACACAGGCTGCCTAAGCCTGCACATCTGAGTAAAAATGTGCCCAGAGATGTCATCACAAGAATCCACTTTTTTCATGTGAAAGAGAGACTCCTGGCTGCAACTAGAGAAGGTAAAAAGCTCCCTGGTGACTATAAAGACTTGTCCCTGTATCAGGATTTATCCCAAGCAACACTAAAGAAAAGGAGAGACTTTGCACAGGTGACAACAACACTCAGGCACAATAAAATCGCATATAACTGGGGATTCCCTCCAAAGCTGATTGTGTTTGATCATGGGACACCATACATCATCAAGACGCCAGATGAAGGAAAAGACCTGCTTGCTAAATGGGGAATCCCTATCTTTATCCCCAGAGACACAAATAGAGACAGACCTTTTCAACCTCTCTCATCTCCAAAGTCAGGAAAGACACAGATGCCTATGGACACTACCCAGCCTTTGCCTGATGAAGAACAAAACAAAGCTGGGGAAGCTTCTGGAACTTCTTGATCTGGGGTGATCCCCACGGAACTTTTCCCCCAATAAGACTTTTCCCCCTTGGGACTATTTTTTCCCTTAGGTGGATAGTCGTTCTGGAAGTCCACACCGGTGGACTCTGACCGTTTGGTCAAAACTGTGTTTATAGAAGTTTGTCCTAAAGGACATAAACTTCACTGTTTGATTTGTTATTGTTTTATTGTTTAACTTACTTTTATTCCCACTTTTAGGATAGGAGATACAGGGTAAGACATAATTTGAGGGACTGCACACAGGTAGAACCGGATGCCTCTGTGCACATCCCTCGGTCTGATTCTGATGTTTCTTATTTGTTTGTTTTTCTTTATTTATCTTAGGTTCCGCACACTGTTTTGTCCATTAACTGCTTTCCTTCCCTTCAGAATCGAGATGCCTGAATGCTCTGACAGGATCAGCTCCTATGGTAGTATACAACACTGTTATTTCCATTGGTCTGTTACAGGAAGTTATTACTGTTTCATAGTTACTTCTCAGCATAATCTGAAACGTTATGAGTAATTGTACACTTTTGTCCCTGAATGTTAGAGGTCTAAATTCTTTTAGGAAGAGATATCTCTTACATAAGTTAGCAAAAGAAAAAAACCCAGATATAATCTGTTTACAAGAGACCCATCTAACAAAAATTTCAGCATCTAAGCTGAAAATTCTTAATTATTCAAAAGTATTTCACTCAACATTCAGGGACAAAAAGAGAGCGGGAGTGTGCATAGCAATTAAGGACACTCTGGGCCTGGTGGTAGAGGAATCATATTGTAGTGAGGATGGTAGATTGGTGATGATTTCTGGAACTATCAACTCTCAAACCTTTACAATTGCTAATATATACGCCCCTAATACATACCAAGTCAAGTTCCTCAACAAAGCATTCCAAAAAATACTTAAATTTAAAAAAGGAAATCTTTTCATAGTTGGAGACATGAATGCTATAGCAGATCCCACATTAGATTCTACTTCCCAAACAAAAAAAAGAGCCCAATCGATCCTTACACCTTCATTAATAAAAAATGAACTATTTGATACCTGGAGGTGTATTCACCCAAAAGAAAAAGGATATAGTTATTACTCACCAATCTACCAATCCTTCACCAGGATAGATCATTGTCTGACCGATAGATTCTCTCTGCCACTGGTCTCAGAGGTTGAAATTGGCACCAGAATTTGGTCAGACCACTCCCCTCTCATAGTAAAATTTCAACTATTAGACACTTCCCCTAAACAGTTCAACTGGAAATTAAACAAATATATCATCAACTCTGAGCACACCCTTCCCCTTATTAAAAAAGATTTGCTTGAATACTTCCACTTCAACAACACCAGCGTATCCTCTAAAGTCTCCCTATGGAATGCTCATAAGGCCTTCATGAGAGGAACACTTATGAAGCAAGGAGCCATACAAAAAAGGAAAATCAGGGAAAAAACAGACTCCTTACTGAGTAAAATTAGAGTGCTAGAAGTGGAAGTATTCAACAAACATAGGAAAAGTTTGATAGGAGAACTGGAAGAGAGGAGACAGGAACTGGCAGAGTGCATGTACTATGAATATGACAAATGGCAGACTAGGCTCAGGGAAAATTGGTACCATGGAGGAAACAAGGCCGGAAAATTAATGGCAAACAAAATTAAAGGTCAAAGAATACATCATAGAATACTTAAAATTAAGCATCCCCTTACTAAAACTGAAGTTCATCATCCCAAAGACATAGTAGAAGCACTAGCTAAATACTATGAAGGCCTATACAATTTGGAAACAGACCCCAATACTCCATCTCCATCCCCACAAAACATAGATAAATATTTAGGAAAAATAGACCTCCCATCACTATCAGATTTTGAAAAAAAATACTTATCAGTCCCCTTTTCCCAAGCAGAAGTAGTTAATGTAATCAACACCCTGAAAAATGACAAAGCCCCAGGCCCAGATGGGTATATAAATGAATATTATAAAAAATTTGTCACCATATTATCAAAACCACTTGCTGAAATGTTTAACGAGGTAGCTTCCCAACGTAAATTCCCTAAAGAATCATTATCAGCCTTTATATCAACCATCCCAAAAGAAGACAAAAACCCAGCAGACCCCAGTAGCTATAGACCTATCTCACTTTTGAATACAGATGTTAAAATATATGCCCGCATTATTGCAAATAGACTATCCCCCTTAATGCCCCAACTTATTAACTCAGATCAGGTAGGATTCACAAAAGGTAGATCCACAAGTGATGGTACAAGGAAAGCCTTGGCCATACTCCACCAGATCAAGCTCTGTCGGACGCCCACTCTCCTTGTCTCTTTAGACGCGGAGAAGGCGTTCGACAGAGTTAACTGGCTATATATGTCTAGGGTACTTACTAAATTTGGGATTCCGGATTTCCTCCATGGTGCCATTCTAGCTTTATACACCTGTCCTTCTGCTAGAGTTGCCTCCTCTGGTTCTGTCTCCTCACCTTTCACTATTACCAATGGTACCCGCCAGGGTTGTCCTCTCTCGCCACTAATTTTTAATTTAACACTAGAACCCCTTGCCCAAAAAATTAGGAATAACCCCAAAATTCATGGTATTAAAATTGGTAGCTATTCCACCAAATTAGGCCTATACGCAGATGATGTGATATTATTTATTCAAAAACCCTTGGTATCACTGCCTGGTGCTATCAGTGAGCTTGAGGAATTTTCCACAGTGTCATTTTATAAACTTAATGATCAGAAGACAGTCATTCTCCCCTGCTTCATACCAGCCAAGGTCAAAGAAACTCTCAAGCAGTCCTGCCAGTACACTTGGAATGAGAAATCTATTAAATATCTAGGAATCCAACTAACCCCAACTATAGCACAAATTTATAGAGAAAATTATGATCTCTGGTTATCTAAAATTAAAAATAAATTAGAATCCCTTGCTAAAGTAGAATTTTCATGGTTAGGTAGAATTGCAGCATTTAAGATGATGATCCTTCCCCAGCTTCTTTACCTGTTCCGGAATCTCCCAATAAGAGTACCTCAAAAGTTCTTCATGAGCTTACAAAAACAAATTAATCAATACTTTCTTAACAACAGAAAAGCCAGGTTCTCCAATAAAATCTTAACAACTCATATCTCAAATATGGGACTTGGAGCCCCTAATATAGAACTGTATTATAAGGCCACAATTCTGGATCAATCCAGGTCAATCTGGACCAAAGACATCACCAAACAATGGTATGTAATAGAAGAGGAACAATTACCATCCAAACCATTTAGAGAGTTCTTGGAATCCAGATTGACCTGGAAAGTTCAACAACACATCCAGAACCCTGTCACCGCCAACTCTCTCAGATTATGGAAAGAGTTGATTAACCTGAGTAAAAATGAGGTGTTGGCGGTGACAATACCTACTTATTTAAACACATTACATGCTGTTATTAAGAACATAGAACTGGAGACCTGGCCAGAATATGGAATAAAATCAATGGAGGATCTATTGGGAGATTCTGGAATTAGACCCTTTGATGACTTAGTAATAACATATGGAATCCCACCCACAGAGAAACCTAAATTTGATAAAATAGCCAGATTTATTAACAAACACCCATATATCCCCATATCCCTTGAGCCAAGAATCATAAAACTTACTCAATCAGAAAATACCCACTTAAAAGGAACATCGGTCTTCTATAGATCATTATTAGAGTTAAAAGAAAAATTCCCTAAATGGCAACTAAATAAATGGCAGGACTGGCTGGGAGAAGAAATTGGTGTGGAGGAATGGGAGAGGTCTGTCAAGGCCTTCAAGAAGGTCTCTCACTGTGTAGGACATCATGAGAGCTTATTGAAGAGCATTTGGCGGTGGTACCAAACTCCTGAAAAAATTAGTAAATTTGACACCCAAGCATCCCCCTTATGTTGGAGAGGATGTAACCTGGTGGGTACCATGGAACACATTTTATGGGAATGCCCCAAATTACAGGGATTATGGAGGGACATTGAGACCTTTCTCAAACAACTCCCAATGTCTTTGCAAACAATCCCTCCAGGCCTTGCTGTACTAAATCTGGGTGCACATAATTTCCCCCCCCAGGAGAGGTTGATAGTATCTCATGTCTTTGCAGTGGTAAGAAATTTATTAGCTTTAAACTGGAGATCTCCTCACATCCCAAAATTGGATGAAATCCTGAGAAGGGTAGAGTCTAACCTCTTGGCCGAAAAGGCCTGGGCCATAAGATGTGGCAATGTCAATTCATTTCTTATAAAAGTCAATCTCTGGCCTACGGTTTACCCAAGTTCAAAGGTATTAGACTTTTGAACTTTTGAACTAGACTATTCCAGACATTAGATGGAGCGGTAGAGGTGTGCTTGGTGTGATCCTGTCAACATTCCTGAAGTATTCTGCATCTCAGATTCTGATTCTGATTATTGATAATTGAACTTATGGACAAAACGGTGTGCAAGTAGATTAGGTAGTTAGGTTAGGTTAGGATAGGGTAGTTTGATTTTAAGCTGTTATCTATACTTATCAACAACTTGAAGTTTCCATAAGTGAGTAAATATAAGTCAAACTTTGGAAAATACTCATTTTCTGTGTGCAACCTGCGGCAGGGTGGAAACTACGTACACAGGCCTCACTCCCTGGGATCTATGTAGAGGCTATCCCTCATTTCCCAGGTTGAGAGAGTCCATCTCTTAACTGAGCATAACTCAACCATCCTGCCATGCACACCAGATTGGAAAAACTTCTTAGTAACATCACTTCATTGACTATTACATGTCAAATATATATTTGGCATTTTAACTGCTTACTTACAACTTTACAGGTTTATGTTACAATAGCTCATTTCCCCTCCCCCTAGACAGCTGGCTAGGTTAATTATGTCTAATTCATCTCAAAGTACTCCTAGTTTTAGTTTCAGTTCTAGCTTCCGTTTTAACAAATTAAATTAAGACTACTTACAAACTCTTAAGTAAACATATGTTTTATGCGTTTCTTGAACATTTGTGTGAAGAAGTGTACTTACGCATTACCACCCCTTAATTCATTATCTAGAGGTAAGAATCTACTTAATTTGAGTTTCTGAGTTAATTCTCTAAAAAAATTTGGTAAAATTTGGGTAATTTTGCGAAAAACGCGCAAAAAACGCGCAAAAAACGCGGTTTGCCGCTTTTTAGGCGTTTTTGTGGCGGTTTGCGGCTTTTTGCCGCTAAAAAACCGCTACTAAAACGCTTTCATAAAAATATGCGTATACGCATAGAAATACGAAAATACGCATGATAGACATGTTTGTACGCGTCTAAGGCGTATATTTTTACGCGTCAACCGCATAAAGATTACGCACTTATACATATACCAACCGCAACCCCAAAACTTACAATATATAACATAGGAAAGTATACATCAAGAATATTATGCGCTGTTCAAGCGGTTATACATAAATTAAACATAACATTTACAATTATTATTAACTCAAAATCTTTTCCCCCCTTTTCTCTCTTTCCTCAATTTATATTAACTAAATGCTATATTTATAGATCATACACATGGAAATTGTTATTCGTATGAATAAGAGCATGTACGCATTACTTCCCCTCAACTTATTACCCGGAGGTAAGAATCTGCTTAATTTGAGTTCCTGAGTCAATTCCCAAAAAAAATTTGGTAAAATTTGGTTATTTTGCGAAAAACGCGCAAAAAACGCGCAAAAAACGCGGTTTGCCGCTTTTAGGCGTTTTTGTGGCGGTTTGCGGCTTTTTGCCGCTAAAAAACCGCTACTAAAACGCTTTCATAGAAATATGCGTACGCACATAGAAATATAAAAATACGCATGATAGACATGTTTGTACGCGTCTAAGGCGTATATTTTTACGCGTCAACCGCATAAAAATTACGCATTTATACATATACCAACCGCAACCCCAAAATTTACAATATATATCATAGGAAAGTATACATCAAGAATTTTACGCGTTGTTTACGCGGTTATACATAAATTAAACATAATACTTTCAATTGCTAACTCAGAATCCTTTTTCCTCTTTCCCCAACTTATACTAACTAAAATGCTATATTTACAAATTATACATATGAAAACTGTTTGTAATAATTTTGCTGACCTACTTCATACAATCTCATCTTTTTTCTTTTTTTTTTATGTTTATTACTGTCTTTGTACAACTTATACATAGTTATTTATATTATGCTATTGACATTTTACCTGTACGCTTACTGTACTGTTATATTTTTTGAAAAAACTTCAATAAAAACTATTGTTATTGGTTTAACATAGAAAACTTACCGTTGGCTCTCGATTCTAATCTATCACTCCGATTTGCAAACGGATTTCACTGAAGCTGTAACTTTCATCCCAGAACATAGTTTAGGGGCCATTACCTCTTCAACTATAGTCATTTTTCTTTCGATTGCAAACGTAACCAGTTTTTCAATGGTGTAATGGTTTAACATAGAAAACTTACCGTTGGCTCTCGATTCTAATCTATCACTCCGATTTGCAAACGGATTTCACTGAAGCTGTAACTTTCATCCCAGAACATAGTTTAGGGGCCATTACCTCTTCAACTATAGTCATTTTTCTTTCGATTGCAAACGTAACCAGTTTTTCAATGGTGTAAGGGTTTAACATAGAAAACTTACCGTTGGCTCTCGATTCTAATCTATCACTCCGATTTGCAAACGGATTTCACTGAAGCTGTAACTTTCATCCCAGAACATAGTTTAGGGGCCATTACCTCTTCAACTATAGTCATTTTTCTTTCGATTGCAAACGTAACCAGTTTTTCAATGGTGTAATGGTTTAACATAGAAAACTTACCGTTGGCTCTCGATTCTAATCTATCACTCCGATTTGCAAACGGATTTCACTGAAGCTGTAACTTTCATCCCAGAACATAGTTTAGGGGCCATTACCTCTTCAACTATAGTCATTTTTCTTTCGATTGCAAACGTAACCAGTTTTTCAATGGTGTAATGGTTTAACATAGAAAACTTACCGTTGGCTCTCGATTCTAATCTATCACTCCGATTTGCAAACGGATTTCACTGAAGCTGTAACTTTCATCCCAGAACATAGTTTAGGGGCCATTACCTCTTCAACTATAGTCATTTTTCTTTCGATTGCAAACGTAACCAGTTTTTCAATGGTGTAATGGTTTAACATAGAAAACTTACCGTTGGCTCTCGATTCTAATCTATCACTCCGATTTGCAAACGGATTTCACTGAAGCTGTAACTTTCATCCCAGAACATAGTTTAGGGGCCATTACCTCTTCAACTATAGTCATTTTTCTTTCGATTGCAAACGTAACCAGTTTTTCAATGGTGTAATGGTTTAACATAGAAAACTTACCGTTGGCTCTCGATTCTAATCTATCACTCCGATTTGCAAACGGATTTCACTGAAGCTGTAACTTTCATCCCAGAACATAGTTTAGGGGCCATTACCTCTTCAACTATAGTCATTTTTCTTTCGATTGCAAACGTAACCAGTTTTTCAATGGTGTAATGGTTTAACATAGAAAACTTACCGTTGGCTCTCGATTCTAATCTATCACTCCGATTTGCAAACGGATTTCACTGAAGCTGTAACTTTCATCCCAGAACATAGTTTAGGGGCCATTACCTCTTCAACTATAGTCATTTTTCTTTCGATTGCAAACGTAACCAGTTTTTCAGTGGTGTAATGGTTTAACATAGAAAACTTACCGTTGGCTCTCGATTCTAATCTATCACTCCGATTTGCAAACGGATTTCACTGAAGCTGTAACTTTCATCCCAGAACATAGTTTAGGGGCCATTACCTCTTCAACTATAGTCATTTTTCTTTCGATTGCAAACGTAACCAGTTTTTCAATGGTGTAATGGTTTAACATAGAAAACTTACCGTTGGCTCTCGATTCTAATCTATCACTCCGATTTGCAAACGGATTTCACTGAAGCTGTAACTTTCATCCCAGAACATAGTTTAGGGGCCATTACCTCTTCAACTATAGTCATTTTTCTTTCGATTGCAAACGTAACCAGTTTTTCAATGGTGTAATGGTTTAACATAGAAAACTTACCGTTGGCTCTCGATTCTAATCTATCACTCCGATTTGCAAACGGATTTCACTGAAGCTGTAACTTTCATCCCAGAACATAGTTTAGGGGCCATTACCTCTTCAACTATAGTCATTTTTCTTTCGATTGCAAACGTAACCAGTTTTTCAATGGTGTAATGGTTTAACATAGAAAACTTACCGTTGGCTCTCGATTCTAATCTATCACTCCGATTTGCAAACGGATTTCACTGAAGCTGTAACTTTCATCCCAGAACATAGTTTAGGGGCCATTACCTCTTCAACTATAGTCATTTTTCTTTCGATTGCAAACGTAACCAGTTTTTCAATGGTGTAATGGTTTAACATAGAAAACTTACCGTTGGCTCTCGATTCTAATCTATCACTCCGATTTGCAAACGGATTTCACTGAAGCTGTAACTTTCATCCCAGAACATAGTTTAGGGGCCATTACCTCTTCAACTATAGTCATTTTTCTTTCGATTGCAAACGTAACCAGTTTTTCAATGGTGTAATGGTTTAACATAGAAAACTTACCGTTGGCTCTCGATTCTAATCTATCACTCCGATTTGCAAACGGATTTCACTGAAGCTGTAACTTTCATCCCAGAACATAGTTTAGGGGCCATTACCTCTTCAACTATAGTCATTTTTCTTTCGATTGCAAACGTAACCAGTTTTTCAATGGTGTAATGGTTTAACATAGAAAACTTACCGTTGGCTCTCGATTCTAATCTATCACTCCGATTTGCAAACGGATTTCACTGAAGCTGTAACTTTCATCCCAGAACATAGTTTAGGGGCCATTACCTCTTCAACTATAGTCATTTTTCTTTCGATTGCAAACGTAACCAGTTTTTCAATGGTGTAATGGTTTAACATAGAAAACTTACCGTTGGCTCTCGATTCTAATCTATCACTCCGATTTGCAAACGGATTTCACTGAAGCTGTAACTTTCATCCCAGAACATAGTTTAGGGGCCATTACCTCTTCAACTATAGTCATTTTTCTTTCGATTGCAAACGTAACCAGTTTTTCAATGGTGTAATGGTTTAACATAGAAAACTTACCGTTGGCTCTCGATTCTAATCTATCACTCCGATTTGCAAACGGATTTCACTGAAGCTGTAACTTTCATCCCAGAACATAGTTTAGGGGCCATTACCTCTTCAACTATAGTCATTTTTCTTTCGATTGCAAACGTAACCAGTTTTTCAATGGTGTAATGGTTTAACATAGAAAACTTACCGTTGGCTCTCGATTCTAATCTATCACTCCGATTTGCAAACGGATTTCACTGAAGCTGTAACTTTCATCCCAGAACATAGTTTAGGGGCCATTACCTCTTCAACTATAGTCATTTTTCTTTCGATTGCAAACGTAACCAGTTTTTCAATGGTGTAATGGTTTAACATAGAAAACTTACCGTTGGCTCTCGATTCTAATCTATCACTCCGATTTGCAAACGGATTTCACTGAAGCTGTAACTTTCATCCCAGAACATAGTTTAGGGGCCATTACCTCTTCAACTATAGTCATTTTTCTTTCGATTGCAAACGTAACCAGTTTTTCAATGGTGTAATGGTTTAACATAGAAAACTTACCGTTGGCTCTCGATTCTAATCTATCACTCCGATTTGCAAACGGATTTCACTGAAGCTGTAACTTTCATCCCAGAACATAGTTTAGGGGCCATTACCTCTTCAACTATAGTCATTTTTCTTTCGATTGCAAACGTAACCAGTTTTTCAATGGTGTAATGGTTTAACATAGAAAACTTACCGTTGGCTCTCGATTCTAATCTATCACTCCGATTTGCAAACGGATTTCACTGAAGCTGTAACTTTCATCCCAGAACATAGTTTAGGGGCCATTACCTCTTCAACTATAGTCATTTTTCTTTCGATTGCAAACGTAACCAGTTTTTCAATGGTGTAATGGTTGAACATAGAAAACTTACCGTTGGCTCTCGATTCTAATCTATCACTCCGATTTGCAAACAGATTTCACTGAAGCTGTAACTTTCATCCCAGAACATAGTTTAGGGGCCATTACCTCTTCAACTATAGTCATTTTTCTTTCGATTGCAAACGTAACCAGTTTTTCAATGGTGTAATGGTTTAACATAGAAAACTTACCGTTGGCTCTCGATTCTAATCTATCACTCCGATTTGCAAACGGATTTCACTGAAGCTGTAACTTTCATCCCAGAACATAGTTTAGGGGCCATTACCTCTTCAACTATAGTCATTTTTCTTTCGATTGCAAACGTAACCAGTTTTTCAATGGTGTAATGGTTTAACATAGAAAACTTACCGTTGGCTCTCGATTCTAATCTATCACTCCGATTTGCAAACGGATTTCACTGAAGCTGTAACTTTCATCCCAGAACATAGTTTAGGGGCCATTACCTCTTCAACTATAGTCATTTTTCTTTCGATTGCAAACGTAACCAGTTTTTCAATGGTGTAATGGTTTAACATAGAAAACTTACCGTTGGCTCTCGATTCTAATCTATCACTCCGATTTGCAAACGGATTTCACTGAAGCTGTAACTTTCATCCCAGGACATAGTTTAGGGGCCATTACCTCTTCAACTATAGTCATTTTTCTTTCGATTGCAAACGTAACCAGTTTTTCAATGGTGTAATGGTTTAACATAGAAAACTTACCGTTGGCTCTCGATTCTAATCTATCACTCCGATTTGCAAACGGATTTCACTGAAGCTGTAACTTTCATCCCAGAACATAGTTTAGGGGCCATTACCTCTTCAACTATAGTCATTTTTCTTTCGATTGCAAACGTAACCAGTTTTTCAATGGTGTAATGGTTTAACATAGAAAACTTACCGTTGGCTCTCGATTCTAATCTATCACTCCGATTTGCAAACGGATTTCACTGAAGCTGTAACTTTCATCCCAGAACATAGTTTAGGGGCCATTACCTCTTCAACTATAGTCATTTTTCTTTCGATTGCAAACGTAACCAGTTTTTCAATGGTGTAATGGTTTAACATAGAAAACTTACCGTTGGCTCTCGATTCTAATCTATCACTCCGATTTGCAAACGGATTTCACTGAAGCTGTAACTTTCATCCCAGAACATAGTTTAGGGGCCATTACCTCTTCAACTATAGTCATTTTTCTTTCGATTGCAAACGTAACCAGTTTTTCAATGGTGTAATGGTTTAACATAGAAAACTTACCGTTGGCTCTCGATTCTAATCTATCACTCCGATTTGCAAACGGATTTCACTGAAGCTGTAACTTTCATCCCAGAACATAGTTTAGGGGCCATTACCTCTTCAACTATAGTCATTTTTCTTTCGATTGCAAACGTAACCAGTTTTTCAATGGTGTAATGGTTTAACATAGAAAACTTACCGTTGGCTCTCGATTCTAATCTATCACTCCGATTTGCAAACGGATTTCACTGAAGCTGTAACTTTCATCCCAGAACATAGTTTAGGGGCCATTACCTCTTCAACTATAGTCATTTTTCTTTCGATTGCAAACGTAACCAGTTTTTCAATGGTGTAATGGTTTAACATAGAAAACTTACCGTTGGCTCTCGATTCTAATCTATCACTCCGATTTGCAAACGGATTTCACTGAAGCTGTAACTTTCATCCCAGAACATAGTTTAGGGGCCATTACCTCTTCAACTATAGTCATTTTTCTTTCGATTGCAAACGTAACCAGTTTTTCAATGGTGTAATGGTTTAACATAGAAAACTTACCGTTGGCTCTCGATTCTAATCTATCACTCCGATTTGCAAACGGATTTCACTGAAGCTGTAACTTTCATCCCAGAACATAGTTTAGGGGCCATTACCTCTTCAACTATAGTCATTTTTCTTTCGATTGCAAACGTAACCAGTTTTTCAATGGTGTAATGGTTTAACATAGAAAACTTACCGTTGGCTCTCGATTCTAATCTATCACTCCGATTTGCAAACGGATTTCACTGAAGCTGTAACTTTCATCCCAGAACATAGTTTAGGGGCCATTACCTCTTCAACTATAGTCATTTTTCTTTCGATTGCAAACGTAACCAGTTTTTCAATGGTGTAATGGTTTAACATAGAAAACTTACCGTTGGCTCTCGATTCTAATCTATCACTCCGATTTGCAAACGGATTTCACTGAAGCTGTAACTTTCATCCCAGAACATAGTTTAGGGGCCATTACCTCTTCAACTATAGTCATTTTTCTTTCGATTGCAAACGTAACCAGTTTTTCAATGGTGTAATGGTTTAACATAGAAAACTTACCGTTGGCTCTCGATTCTAATCTATCACTCCGATTTGCAAACGGATTTCACTGAAGCTGTAACTTTCATCCCAGAACATAGTTTAGGGGCCATTACCTCTTCAACTATAGTCATTTTTCTTTCGATTGCAAACGTAACCAGTTTTTCAATGGTGTAATGGTTTAACATAGAAAACTTACCGTTGGCTCTCGATTCTAATCTATCACTCCGATTTGCAAACGGATTTCACTGAAGCTGTAACTTTCATCCCAGAACATAGTTTAGGGGCCATTACCTCTTCAACTATAGTCATTTTTCTTTCGATTGCAAACGTAACCAGTTTTTCAATGGTGTAATGGTTTAACATAGAAAACTTACCGTTGGCTCTCGATTCTAATCTATCACTCCGATTTGCAAACGGATTTCACTGAAGCTGTAACTTTCATCCCAGAACATAGTTTAGGGGCCATTACCTCTTCAACTATAGTCATTTTTCTTTCGATTGCAAACGTAACCAGTTTTTCAATGGTGTAATGGTTTAACATAGAAAACTTACCGTTGGCTCTCGATTCTAATCTATCACTCCGATTTGCAAACGGATTTCACTGAAGCTGTAACTTTCATCCCAGAACATAGTTTAGGGGCCATTACCTCTTCAACTATAGTCATTTTTCTTTCGATTGCAAACGTAACCAGTTTTTCAATGGTGTAATGGTTTAACATAGAAAACTTACCGTTGGCTCTCGATTCTAATCTATCACTCCGATTTGCAAACGGATTTCACTGAAGCTGTAACTTTCATCCCAGAACATAGTTTAGGGGCCATTACCTCTTCAACTATAGTCATTTTTCTTTCGATTGCAAACGTAACCAGTTTTTCAATGGTGTAATGGTTTAACATAGAAAACTTACCGTTGGCTCTCGATTCTAATCTATCACTCCGATTTGCAAACGGATTTCACTGAAGCTGTAACTTTCATCCCAGAACATAGTTTAGGGGCCATTACCTCTTCAACTATAGTCATTTTTCTTTCGATTGCAAACGTAACCAGTTTTTCAATGGTGTAATGGTTTAACATAGAAAACTTACCGTTGGCTCTCGATTCTAATCTATCACTCCGATTTGCAAACGGATTTCACTGAAGCTGTAACTTTCATCCCAGAACATAGTTTAGGGGCCATTACCTCTTCAACTATAGTCATTTTTCTTTCGATTGCAAACGTAACCAGTTTTTCAATGGTGTAATGGTTTAACATAGAAAACTTACCGTTGGCTCTCGATTCTAATCTATCACTCCGATTTGCAAACGGATTTCACTGAAGCTGTAACTTTCATCCCAGAACATAGTTTAGGGGCCATTACCTCTTCAACTATAGTCATTTTTCTTTCGATTGCAAACGTAACCAGTTTTTCAATGGTGTAATGGTTTAACATAGAAAACTTACCGTTGGCTCTCGATTCTAATCTATCACTCCGATTTGCAAACGGATTTCACTGAAGCTGTAACTTTCATCCCAGAACATAGTTTAGGGGCCATTACCTCTTCAACTATAGTCATTTTTCTTTCGATTGCAAACGTAACCAGTTTTTCAATGGTGTAATGGTTTAACATAGAAAACTTACCGTTGGCTCTCGATTCTAATCTATCACTCCGATTTGCAAACGGATTTCACTGAAGCTGTAACTTTCATCCCAGAACATAGTTTAGGGGCCATTACCTCTTCAACTATAGTCATTTTTCTTTCGATTGCAAACGTAACCAGTTTTTCAATGGTGTAATGGTTTAACATAGAAAACTTACCGTTGGCTCTCGATTCTAATCTATCACTCCGATTTGCAAACGGATTTCACTGAAGCTGTAACTTTCATCCCAGAACATAGTTTAGGGGCCATTACCTCTTCAACTATAGTCATTTTTCTTTCGATTGCAAACGTAACCAGTTTTTCAATGGTGTAATGGTTTAACATAGAAAACTTACCGTTGGCTCTCGATTCTAATCTATCACTCCGATTTGCAAACGGATTTCACTGAAGCTGTAACTTTCATCCCAGAACATAGTTTAGGGGCCATTACCTCTTCAACTATAGTCATTTTTCTTTCGATTGCAAACGTAACCAGTTTTTCAATGGTGTAATGGTTTAACATAGAAAACTTACCGTTGGCTCTCGATTCTAATCTATCACTCCGATTTGCAAACGGATTTCACTGAAGCTGTAACTTTCATCCCAGAACATAGTTTAGGGGCCATTACCTCTTCAACTATAGTCATTTTTCTTTCGATTGCAAACGTAACCAGTTTTTCAATGGTGTAATGGTTTAACATAGAAAACTTACCGTTGGCTCTCGATTCTAATCTATCACTCCGATTTGCAAACGGATTTCACTGAAGCTGTAACTTTCATCCCAGAACATAGTTTAGGGGCCATTACCTCTTCAACTATAGTCATTTTTCTTTCGATTGCAAACGTAACCAGTTTTTCAATGGTGTAATGGTTTAACATAGAAAACTTACCGTTGGCTCTCGATTCTAATCTATCACTCCGATTTGCAAACGGATTTCACTGAAGCTGTAACTTTCATCCCAGAACATAGTTTAGGGGCCATTACCTCTTCAACTATAGTCATTTTTCTTTCGATTGCAAACGTAACCAGTTTTTCAATGGTGTAATGGTTTAACATAGAAAACTTACCGTTGGCTCTCGATTCTAATCTATCACTCCGATTTGCAAACGGATTTCACTGAAGCTGTAACTTTCATCCCAGAACATAGTTTAGGGGCCATTACCTCTTCAACTATAGTCATTTTTCTTTCGATTGCAAACGTAACCAGTTTTTCAATGGTGTAATGGTTTAACATAGAAAACTTACCGTTGGCTCTCGATTCTAATCTATCACTCCGATTTGCAAACGGATTTCACTGAAGCTGTAACTTTCATCCCAGAACATAGTTTAGGGGCCATTACCTCTTCAACTATAGTCATTTTTCTTTCGATTGCAAACGTAACCAGTTTTTCAATGGTGTAATGGTTTAACATAGAAAACTTACCGTTGGCTCTCGATTCTAATCTATCACTCCGATTTGCAAACGGATTTCACTGAAGCTGTAACTTTCATCCCAGAACATAGTTTAGGGGCCATTACCTCTTCAACTATAGTCATTTTTCTTTCGATTGCAAACGTAACCAGTTTTTCAATGGTGTAATGGTTTAACATAGAAAACTTACCGTTGGCTCTCGATTCTAATCTATCACTCCGATTTGCAAACGGATTTCACTGAAGCTGTAACTTTCATCCCAGAACATAGTTTAGGGGCCATTACCTCTTCAACTATAGTCATTTTTCTTTCGATTGCAAACGTAACCAGTTTTTCAATGGTGTAATGGTTTAACATAGAAAACTTACCGTTGGCTCTCGATTCTAATCTATCACTCCGATTTGCAAACGGATTTCACTGAAGCTGTAACTTTCATCCCAGAACATAGTTTAGGGGCCATTACCTCTTCAACTATAGTCATTTTTCTTTCGATTGCAAACGTAACCAGTTTTTCAATGGTGTAATGGTTTAACATAGAAAACTTACCGTTGGCTCTCGATTCTAATCTATCACTCCGATTTGCAAACGGATTTCACTGAAGCTGTAACTTTCATCCCAGAACATAGTTTAGGGGCCATTACCTCTTCAACTATAGTCATTTTTCTTTCGATTGCAAACGTAACCAGTTTTTCAATGGTGTAATGGTTTAACATAGAAAACTTACCGTTGGCTCTCGATTCTAATCTATCACTCCGATTTGCAAACGGATTTCACTGAAGCTGTAACTTTCATCCCAGAACATAGTTTAGGGGCCATTACCTCTTCAACTATAGTCATTTTTCTTTCGATTGCAAACGTAACCAGTTTTTCAATGGTGTAATGGTTTAACATAGAAAACTTACCGTTGGCTCTCGATTCTAATCTATCACTCCGATTTGCAAACGGATTTCACTGAAGCTGTAACTTTCATCCCAGAACATAGTTTAGGGGCCATTACCTCTTCAACTATAGTCATTTTTCTTTCGATTGCAAACGTAACCATGTTTTTCAATGGTGTAATGGTTTAACATAGAAAACTTACCGTTGGCTCTCGATTCTAATCTATCACTCCGATTTGCAAACGGATTTCACTGAAGCTGTAACTTTCATCCCAGAACATAGTTTAGGGGCCATTACCTCTTCAACTATAGTCATTTTTTCGATTGCAAACGTAACCAGTTTTTCAATGGTGTAATGGTTTAACATAGAAAACTTACCGTTGGCTCTCGATTCTAATCTATCACTCCGATTTGCAAACGGATTTCACTGAAGCTGTAACTTTCATCCCAGAACATAGTTTAGGGGCCATTACCTCTTCAACTATAGTCATTTTTCTTTCGATTGCAAACGTAACCAGTTTTTCAATGGTGTAATGGTTTAACATAGAAAACTTACCGTTGGCTCTCGATTCTAATCTATCACTCCGATTTGCAAACGGATTTCACTGAAGCTGTAACTTTCATCCCAGAACATAGTTTAGGGGCCATTACCTCTTCAACTATAGTCATTTTTCTTTCGATTGCAAACGTAACCAGTTTTTCAATGGTGTAATGGTTTAACATAGAAAACTTACCGTTGGCTCTCGATTCTAATCTATCACTCCGATTTGCAAACGGATTTCACTGAAGCTGTAACTTTCATCCCAGAACATAGTTTAGGGGCCATTACCTCTTCAACTATAGTCATTTTTCTTTCGATTGCAAACGTAACCAGTTTTTCAATGGTGTAATGGTTTAACATAGAAAACTTACCGTTGGCTCTCGATTCTAATCTATCACTCCGATTTGCAAACGGATTTCACTGAAGCTGTAACTTTCATCCCAGAACATAGTTTAGGGGCCATTACCTCTTCAACTATAGTCATTTTTCTTTCGATTGCAAACGTAACCAGTTTTTCAATGGTGTAATGGTTTAACATAGAAAACTTACCGTTGGCTCTCGATTCTAATCTATCACTCCGATTTGCAAACGGATTTCACTGAAGCTGTAACTTTCATCCCAGAACATAGTTTAGGGGCCATTACCTCTTCAACTATAGTCATTTTTCTTTCGATTGCAAACGTAACCAGTTTTTCAATGGTGTAATGGTTTAACATAGAAAACTTACCGTTGGCTCTCGATTCTAATCTATCACTCCGATTTGCAAACGGATTTCACTGAAGCTGTAACTTTCATCCCAGAACATAGTTTAGGGGCCATTACCTCTTCAACTATAGTCATTTTTCTTTCGATTGCAAACGTAACCAGTTTTTCAATGGTGTAATGGTTTAACATAGAAAACTTACCGTTGGCTCTCGATTCTAATCTATCACTCCGATTTGCAAACGGATTTCACTGAAGCTGTAACTTTCATCCCAGAACATAGTTTAGGGGCCATTACCTCTTCAACTATAGTCATTTTTCTTTCGATTGCAAACGTAACCAGTTTTTCAATGGTGTAATGGTTTAACATAGAAAACTTACCGTTGGCTCTCGATTCTAATCTATCACTCCGATTTGCAAACGGATTTCACTGAAGCTGTAACTTTCATCCCAGAACATAGTTTAGGGGCCATTACCTCTTCAACTATAGTCATTTTTCTTTCGATTGCAAACGTAACCAGTTTTTCAATGGTGTAATGGTTTAACATAGAAAACTTACCGTTGGCTCTCGATTCTAATCTATCACTCCGATTTGCAAACGGATTTCACTGAAGCTGTAACTTTCATCCCAGAACATAGTTTAGGGGCCATTACCTCTTCAACTATAGTCATTTTTCTTTCGATTGCAAACGTAACCAGTTTTTCAATGGTGTAATGGTTTAACATAGAAAACTTACCGTTGGCTCTCGATTCTAATCTATCACTCCGATTTGCAAACGGATTTCACTGAAGCTGTAACTTTCATCCCAGAACATAGTTTAGGGGCCATTACCTCTTCAACTATAGTCATTTTTCTTTCGATTGCAAACGTAACCAGTTTTTCAATGGTGTAATGGTTTAACATAGAAAACTTACCGTTGGCTCTCGATTCTAATCTATCACTCCGATTTGCAAACGGATTTCACTGAAGCTGTAACTTTCATCCCAGAACATAGTTTAGGGGCCATTACCTCTTCAACTATAGTCATTTTTCTTTCGATTGCAAACGTAACCAGTTTTTCAATGGTGTAATGGTTTAACATAGAAAACTTACCGTTGGCTCTCGATTCTAATCTATCACTCCGATTTGCAAACGGATTTCACTGAAGCTGTAACTTTCATCCCAGAACATAGTTTAGGGGCCATTACCTCTTCAACTATAGTCATTTTTCTTTCGATTGCAAACGTAACCAGTTTTTCAATGGTGTAATGGTTTAACATAGAAAACTTACCGTTGGCTCTCGATTCTAATCTATCACTCCGATTTGCAAACGGATTTCACTGAAGCTGTAACTTTCATCCCAGAACATAGTTTAGGGGCCATTACCTCTTCAACTATAGTCATTTTTCTTTCGATTGCAAACGTAACCAGTTTTTCAATGGTGTAATGGTTTAACATAGAAAACTTACCGTTGGCTCTCGATTCTAATCTATCACTCCGATTTGCAAACGGATTTCACTGAAGCTGTAACTTTCATCCCAGAACATAGTTTAGGGGCCATTACCTCTTCAACTATAGTCATTTTTCTTTCGATTGCAAACGTAACCAGTTTTTCAATGGTGTAATGGTTTAACATAGAAAACTTACCGTTGGCTCTCGATTCTAATCTATCACTCCGATTTGCAAACGGATTTCACTGAAGCTGTAACTTTCATCCCAGAACATAGTTTAGGGGCCATTACCTCTTCAACTATAGTCATTTTTCTTTCGATTGCAAACGTAACCAGTTTTTCAATGGTGTAATGGTTTAACATAGAAAACTTACCGTTGGCTCTCGATTCTAATCTATCACTCCGATTTGCAAACGGATTTCACTGAAGCTGTAACTTTCATCCCAGAACATAGTTTAGGGGCCATTACCTCTTCAACTATAGTCATTTTTCTTTCGATTGCAAACGTAACCAGTTTTTCAATGGTGTAATGGTTTAACATAGAAAACTTACCGTTGGCTCTCGATTCTAATCTATCACTCCGATTTGCAAACGGATTTCACTGAAGCTGTAACTTTCATCCCAGAACATAGTTTAGGGGCCATTACCTCTTCAACTATAGTCATTTTTCTTTCGATTGCAAACGTAACCAGTTTTTCAATGGTGTAATGGTTTAACATAGAAAACTTACCGTTGGCTCTCGATTCTAATCTATCACTCCGATTTGCAAACGGATTTCACTGAAGCTGTAACTTTCATCCCAGAACATAGTTTAGGGGCCATTACCTCTTCAACTATAGTCATTTTTCTTTCGATTGCAAACGTAACCAGTTTTTCAATGGTGTAATGGTTTAACATAGAAAACTTACCGTTGGCTCTCGATTCTAATCTATCACTCCGATTTGCAAACGGATTTCACTGAAGCTGTAACTTTCATCCCAGAACATAGTTTAGGGGCCATTACCTCTTCAACTATAGTCATTTTTCTTTCGATTGCAAACGTAACCAGTTTTTCAATGGTGTAATGGTTTAACATAGAAAACTTACCGTTGGCTCTCGATTCTAATCTATCACTCCGATTTGCAAACGGATTTCACTGAAGCTGTAACTTTCATCCCAGAACATAGTTTAGGGGCCATTACCTCTTCAACTATAGTCATTTTTCTTTCGATTGCAAACGTAACCAGTTTTTCAATGGTGTAATGGTTTAACATAGAAAACTTACCGTTGGCTCTCGATTCTAATCTATCACTCCGATTTGCAAACGGATTTCACTGAAGCTGTAACTTTCATCCCAGAACATAGTTTAGGGGCCATTACCTCTTCAACTATAGTCATTTTTCTTTCGATTGCAAACGTAACCAGTTTTTCAATGGTGTAATGGTTTAACATAGAAAACTTACCGTTGGCTCTCGATTCTAATCTATCACTCCGATTTGCAAACGGATTTCACTGAAGCTGTAACTTTCATCCCAGAACATAGTTTAGGGGCCATTACCTCTTCAACTATAGTCATTTTTCTTTCGATTGCAAACGTAACCAGTTTTTCAATGGTGTAATGGTTTAACATAGAAAACTTACCGTTGGCTCTCGATTCTAATCTATCACTCCGATTTGCAAACGGATTTCACTGAAGCTGTAACTTTCATCCCAGAACATAGTTTAGGGGCCATTACCTCTTCAACTATAGTCATTTTTCTTTCGATTGCAAACGTAACCAGTTTTTCAATGGTGTAATGGTTTAACATAGAAAACTTACCGTTGGCTCTCGATTCTAATCTATCACTCCGATTTGCAAACGGATTTCACTGAAGCTGTAACTTTCATCCCAGAACATAGTTTAGGGGCCATTACCTCTTCAACTATAGTCATTTTTCTTTCGATTGCAAACGTAACCAGTTTTTCAATGGTGTAATGGTTTAACATAGAAAACTTACCGTTGGCTCTCGATTCTAATCTATCACTCCGATTTGCAAACGGATTTCACTGAAGCTGTAACTTTCATCCCAGAACATAGTTTAGGGGCCATTACCTCTTCAACTATAGTCATTTTTCTTTCGATTGCAAACGTAACCAGTTTTTCAATGGTGTAATGGTTTAACATAGAAAACTTACCGTTGGCTCTCGATTCTAATCTATCACTCCGATTTGCAAACGGATTTCACTGAAGCTGTAACTTTCATCCCAGAACATAGTTTAGGGGCCATTACCTCTTCAACTATAGTCATTTTTCTTTCGATTGCAAACGTAACCAGTTTTTCAATGGTGTAATGGTTTAACATAGAAAACTTACCGTTGGCTCTCGATTCTAATCTATCACTCCGATTTGCAAACGGATTTCACTGAAGCTGTAACTTTCATCCCAGAACATAGTTTAGGGGCCATTACCTCTTCAACTATAGTCATTTTTCTTTCGATTGCAAACGTAACCAGTTTTTCAATGGTGTAATGGTTTAACATAGAAAACTTACCGTTGGCTCTCGATTCTAATCTATCACTCCGATTTGCAAACGGATTTCACTGAAGCTGTAACTTTCATCCCAGAACATAGTTTAGGGGCCATTACCTCTTCAACTATAGTCATTTTTCTTTCGATTGCAAACGTAACCAGTTTTTCAATGGTGTAATGGTTTAACATAGAAAACTTACCGTTGGCTCTCGATTCTAATCTATCACTCCGATTTGCAAACGGATTTCACTGAAGCTGTAACTTTCATCCCAGAACATAGTTTAGGGGCCATTACCTCTTCAACTATAGTCATTTTTCTTTCGATTGCAAACGTAACCAGTTTTTCAATGGTGTAATGGTTTAACATAGAAAACTTACCGTTGGCTCTCGATTCTAATCTATCACTCCGATTTGCAAACGGATTTCACTGAAGCTGTAACTTTCATCCCAGAACATAGTTTAGGGGCCATTACCTCTTCAACTATAGTCATTTTTCTTTCGATTGCAAACGTAACCAGTTTTTCAATGGTGTAATGGTTTAACATAGAAAACTTACCGTTGGCTCTCGATTCTAATCTATCACTCCGATTTGCAAACAGATTTCACTGAAGCTGTAACTTTCATCCCAGAACATAGTTTAGGGGCCATTACCTCTTCAACTATAGTCATTTTTCTTTCGATTGCAAACGTAACCAGTTTTTCAATGGTGTAATGGTTTAACATAGAAAAGGGGCGTGGCTACGCAGCGGAGGTGAATGGCAGCCTGAGTCTGCAGCTCTCCGTGGAAAGCACCTAATACAGCGTGGTAAAGCAGCCTAAGAAGCCTCATTTTGCACTTAATCGGTGGGTGAACAGTCCCTGAACGCTATGGAGTGGAGGAAGCCGATGTACAGGGAGAAATCTGTCTCTCCAGTCCCTAAGAGACTCTCAGACTTTTTTGGAGAAGATGGCCAAGATGGCCGCCGTCAGCCTCAGCCTCATGGCACAGCAAGTGAGCCCTTTGTTACACCACCTCCGCTCACACAGAGGAACAGACACAAGCATATGGGAACTCCATTCCGGAGAGGTGACCCAGCAGACCTAGCGGAGGACAGTGAGGATGATACTGCAGTGGATAACAGAGATCGCAGGCCTCATAAACCAGTGAGACCCCAGCCTGCATCTACCTTCACAAGGGACACTGAAAGTCAGGTAGGACACGAAATGCAGCCCTCATCCCATCTATCTGCTCAGCTATTCACATTAGTTAACCCCCTAGAACATTTAACAGCTTTCACAGCCACTGAACAGCCGCTGACACAGAAGTTTTTCAAGGATTTTATGATGTCTTTTACTAGTGTCATGACAAACAACATGGTGGGGATGAGAGCAGACATGCAGGCATTAGCAAACAACATGTCTCATTATGCTGGGGAAACAGACCAGAGAATAACTGCACTAGAAAACAGGATTATAGAGATGACAAAGGCACACAATACATTAGTGGATTCTCACAAGCAGGTCTTGAAACAGAATGAATGGATGAAAGGAAAGATTGTTGATAGTGAAGATAGAAACAGAAGGAACAATGTGAAGCTCAGAGGGGTGCCTGAAACTGTCTCCAGTGATGACCTTAAAACATACGTAATGGATGTATTGAAAGTTACCATCCCCTCTGTGTCAGACACTGAAGTGATTGTGGACAGAGCTCACAGACTTCCCAAGCCTGCTCATATACCCAAACATATACCTAGAGATGTGATATGCAGAATCCATTACTTCCATATCAAGGAAAGACTGCTTGCTGCTACAAGAGGAGGGAAGAAACTTCCTAGTCCATATCAAGACATTGCACTGTATCAGGATTTATCCCAGATCACTCTCCAAGCAAGACGTTCCTTTGCTCAGATTACTGCAACCCTCAGATACAAAAACATTTCATATGCCTGGGGTTTCCCTACCAAACTTATTGTTAATGACAATGGAACATTTCATGTTATTAAAACTCCAGAAGAAGGATTTGAACTTTTGTCACGCTGGAATATACCTGTCCTTGCTCCCAAAGATCCAAAGAAAGACAGACCCTTTTCATCTGCTTCCAGACAAAAGGAGATGGACACTACTCCACCATTAGATGAAGGAGACAAAGCCGCAGAGGCTTCTGGAGGCACTGGATCTTAGAGGTGCCCAGCCACAGACTTACCCCCCACCACTTTGTCCTTTTTCTTCAGGTTTCCCCCGAGGAGAAAGGTCCCTCAGGAACCCACACCGGTGGGCCTGGCCTTTGGGCCACCTAGACTGTTATTTTGAAGTACATTTAAAGTAACTTATCTGATTTGTTTACTCCTTTCTTGTTTTTCTCTCTCTTTCCCCTTCCCCTCTCCCTTTTTTCCCTTAGCTGGACTAAGAACTTTAGCAGCATTTAGGTAACTGAAGACTGGATGTCCTTGTGCTTGCTGCCTATTATGTTGTTTTCTTTATATGTTTTTAGCTTATGCATCATTTTGTTGTTCTTAATCATTATTCTTTATGTGCCTAGAGTTGTGAGATTTGCATTGCAGACTGAAGTTGAGTTAAAAATTCCTGTGCTGCTGGGCGGTCCAGGTGGGGACATTATGCTACTATTAACTGAAACAGGTAAAGCATCTTTCTTTACAACAGATGTCACAAGAATGTAAACTGTTGTCTCTAAATGTGAGGGGGTTAAATTCATTTAGGAAAAGATTTTTATTGCACAAACTAATTAAAGAATGTAAAGCAGATGTAGTATGCCTGCAAGAAACCCATTTAAATAAATTATCTGCAGGGAAACTAAAAATACATCAATTTTCAAAAATGTATCACTCAACACTACAAAATAAGAAAAAAGCTGGAGTCTGTATAGCTATTAAGGACACACTGGGACTGGTGGTGAGAGAGACCTTTAGCAGTGATGATGGCAGACTGGTGATGGTCTCTGGAACCATAAATTCACAAGAATTAACATTCGCCAATATATATGCCCCTAATTACCATCAAGCAAACTTTATTAATAAAAAACTAAACAAAATTACAAAAATTAACAAAGGTGGACTTTTTATAGTTGGTGATTTTAACTCAGTAGTAGACCCACAGATTGATTGCACATCCAATTCGAGGAGGAATCAATCAATCTTACAGCCATCTCTATCCAAATTTGAGCTTTTTGATACCTGGAGGTGTATGTACCCTAAAGAGAAAAAATACACTTACTATTCACCAGTCTTTAAATCATTCACAAGGATTGATTATTGTTTAACTGATAGGTTCTCCCTGCCACTAGTCTCAGATGTGGATATTGACTCCAGAATTTGGTCTGATCATTCTCCCTTAACTGTAAAATTTCTTCTAAAAAACTCTTCACCTCAACCGTTTAATTGGAAACTAAATAAATTCATACTAAACTCAGAACATACTTTTCCACTTATCAAAAAAGATCTGGTGGAATACTTCCATTTCAATGACACCAAGGAAACTTCCAGAACCACACTATGGAATGCACATAAAGCCTTTATGAGAGGTGTTCTTATGAAGTATAGTGCTATCCAGAAGAAAAAACTTAGAGAAAAATCTGACTTATTAATGACTAAAATTAAACAACTAGAAAAAGAAATATTCAAAAATCAGAGGGTAGATCTTCTCCAATCACTGGAAAAGGCTAGACAAGAATTGGCAGATCTCATGTACTATCAATATGACAAATGGCAAACCATACTTAGAGAGCATTGGTATTATGAGGGAAACAAGGCCGGAAAAGCCATGGCCCAAAAAATCAAAGGAAGAAGGATTTACCAGAGAATAACCAAAATAAAACACCCTAAAACTAAAACTGATGTTTATCACCCGACAGATATAGTGGAAGCACTAGCCACATACTATGAAAACCTTTATAATTTAGAAAAGATTCCAAATCTACATATCCCAGATATACAAGAAATAGACAAATATTTAGATAAAGTGGATCTTCCTTTGCTAACAAACTTTGAGCAGAAATCCCTCTCAGTCCCCTTCTTTCAACAAGAAATTGAAATTGCTATTAAAAATTTAAAAAATGACAAAGCCCCAGGCCCTGATGGATATATCAACGATTATTATAAGAAATTTATAACTATTTTAGCCAAACCACTTACTGATTTATTTAATGAAGTAGCACGTAAAGGAACTTTCCCCAAAGAATCATTGGCAGCTCTTATCTCCACCATCCCCAAAGACGATAAGGACCCATCTGACCCAAGTAGCTATAGACCAATCTCACTTTTAAATACTGATGTAAAAATTTATGCTAGAGTAATTGCTAACAGACTTGCCCCCTTAATGCCACAACTTATACATTCTGATCAGACAGGATTTATCAAGGGAAGATCCACTAATGATGGAACAAGAAAGGCCCTTGCTATATTACATCAGCTTAAACTCTGTCAGGCGCCTACTCTCCTCCGCAGAAGGCGTTTGACAGAGTAAATTGGCTATATCTGTCTAGAGTTTTATTGAAATTTGGTATCCCCAGTTTCCTTCATGGTGCCATCTTAGCTCTCTATACACAGCCATCTGCCAAGGTCTTGTCCTCTGGATCTATGTCCTCCTCCTTTGACATCAAAAATGGTACCCGTCAGGGCTGCCCCCTCTCCCCACTCATTTTTAATCTGACCCTGGAACCATTAGCCCAACAAATTAGAGATAATCTTAATATCCATGGAGTTAAAATTGGAAAACTACACACTAAAATTGGTTTATATGCGGATGACATTATACTGTACCTTCAAAAACCCCTGATATCATTGCCAAGTGTTGTTAAAGAATTAGATAACTTTTCAAAAATCTCCTTCTATAAACTGAATGAGAAAAAATCAGTCATTCTCCCATCCCACATACCTAAAAAAATGAGAGAAACACTCCAAACCTCTTCACGTTTCTCATGGAATGACAAAAGCATTAAATTTTTGGGTATACAACTTACACCTACTATCCCCCAGATTTATAGAGAAAATTATGTCCCCTGGCTAACCAAAATTAAAGATAAATTAGAGGCCCTAGCGAAAGTAGAATACTCTTGGACAGGCAGGATAGCTGCCTTCAAGATGATGATCTTACCCCAACTCTTGTATTTGTTTAGGAATCTACCCATAAAAGTCCCCCAAATATTTTTCATTACTTTACAAAGGCTTTTAAATAAATATATCCTTAAAAACAAGAAGGCTAGATTTTCCAACAAGATCTTGACAACACAGGTTTCCAAAATGGGCCTAGGAGCTCCCAGTTTGGAGCTATATTATATGTCAACAATTCTTGACCAATCTAGGTCAGTCTGGATGCAGGATATTAGTAAACAATGGTATTTGATGGAAGAAACACAATTGCCATTTAATTCTTATAAGCTCTGTTTGCAATCCAGGCTGGCCTGGAAGGTCCAACAAAACATTAAAAATCCAGTGACTGCTAACACACTTAGAATCTGGAAGGAGGTGGTCAAGCTTTGTAGGGAAGAACCTTTGGCCATATCATCAACAACCTCTATTTTAGCACTTCATGCTACTATCAAAAACATTGATCTTACTCACTGGGTTGACAATGGAATTGTTTACATAGAGGATCTGTTGGAAAATTCTAGTATCAAACCTTTTGATTTATTAGTATCCACATTTGGTATACCCTCTACAGATAAATGGATATATGATAAATTATCTAGATTCCTAAATAAATACATATATAGCCCAATCATCCTGTTACCTAAAATTAGGAAAATTATTCAGTCTGATGAGATACGTGTAAGAGGTACATCTGTTTTCTATAATATACTACTAGATCTAAAAGGACAGGCCCCTAAATGGCAATTAGATCAATGGCAGAAATATTTACAATGTGAAATAGATGATGAGGAATGGGAGATGACTGTACAATCCTTTAGGAAATCTTCTCATTGTGTTGGTCATCATGAAGGTCTAATCAAAAACATATGGCAATGGTATATGACCCCAGAAAAAATTTCTAGATTTGATATGAACTTTTCCCCATTATGCTGGAGGGGGTGCAGCCAGACGGGTACCTTAACCCATATTTTATGGGAATGTCCTAAACTTAGACAACTTTGGGATGACATTGCAGGTTTTCTGGGACAGTTACCAATGTCACTCCAGACTATCCCACCTGGTTTAGCACTGCTTCATCTAGGTTCAAGAGATTTGCCCCCTCAGGAGAGATTGATCATAGACCATATCTTTATTGTAACTAGAAGCTTATTGGCGTTGAATTGGAAAACTGTATATTTACCCACCCTGGAGGAAATTCTCCGCAGAGTGGAATCTAATCTCATAGCAGAGAAAGCTTGGTCCATTAGATGTGGAAGCTTACAATCTTTCCTGAGGAAAGTCAAACTCTGGCCTACTGTCTATACAACATCAAAGGTTCTGGAGTTCTGAGGTGTCTGAAGTGTCTGAGGTGTCTAACTAAGTAAGTATGTTCTATCCTGTTTTGCTTTCCCCCCTCACATTGGAGATAACATAGATAGATGCATTGCTCTTGTCCCTCCCCTGGATCGGTCTGCACTCAACTTATACAGAAATAACAACAAAAATAACTGCTGTTTTTATACTCTTTCTCTAGGTTAATCTAGACAATATTGATGCATAGTAAGTTAGATTAAGTAGTTTAGATTAGGTAGTTTAGTTAGTTTAGTATAGTTCAACCAAATCTCACTAAAGCATTAGATTTGATTTGCTATGGTTGTTAATTTTTCTAGCAAAATTCATAATCATATAATGCTCTGAATAGGAGTTTACTGATTGTACAACTCTGAGCTTGATGGGTTCTATTAAAGATCAAAGAAAACATGATTCTATTGCAGGATCCTCTCCCTGGAATCTCTGTAGGGTGGTACTAGTCCCCCATTTTCCAGGTAGAGAGGATCCTCTATTTTCAATCATTTACCTACATGAAGCTCATTGTCGCAGAATCCTGTAGAGTTTTTTTTTTTTTTTATATTATTCTACTTCAATTATTTAATTTCTTAAAAGAGAAGATAACTCCAGGAACCGCAATATAGTGTCAACTGGTTTGACACTGGTATATAATTAGAAACACTTAGTATACTAGGTTGAAGGTGGTTAATAAGTATTATTCATTTTTATATAATCTTTGTTCATTTTCAAAAAAATTATAATTTTTATATGTTTGTTCTTCTCGGAGTGATTTTTCGTCATTCTGAGACCTTTTTAGCAATTAGTTATGTTTTTCCGCATTCATAGATAGGTCACATGCATTGGTGTGATATTAGCGTTTATTAGGCGTTTTCTGAGCTTAAATAGCGGTTTTTGCGCGTTTTTAAGCGTTTGCGCGTTTTTTACGCGTTTTTGCGGCTTTATGTGAGTTTACCGCGGAAATCCGCATGGGACCACTAGAAGTCCGCATTTATATGCGGATTTCGTATTTATAGACGCTTATGCGGATTTAATGCGAAATTAATGCGGACTTCACACTTGAACATCATTATCAGTTTGAACTGTCAAGTAATATGTTTAGAAGATAGGGAAATTAATCTAAAGTTAAAACTAATCGACATATACACTGTTTTATATAATTAAACTATATCTCTTATGATAATAATATAAATGTATGCTTGACATGTCTACTCTATATGGGATACCTGTATGTTATGTAATATACCATTGGATACCTGTATATTTGTATACTGTGTTTGCTGAAAAATTTTCAATAAAAAAATATTGTAAACGGTTTAACATAGAAAACTTACCGTTGGCTCTCGATTCTAATCTATCACTCCGATTTGCAAACGGATTTCACTGAAGCTGTAACTTTCATCCCAGAACATAGTTTAGGGGCCATTACCTCTTCAACTATAGTCATTTTTCTTTCGATTGCAAACGTAACCAGTTTTTCAATGGTGTAATGGTTTAACATAGAAAACTTACCGTTGGCTCTCGATTCTAATCTATCACTCCGATTTGCAAACGGATTTCACTGAAGCTGTAACTTTCATCCCAGAACATAGTTTAGGGGCCATTACCTCTTCAACTATAGTCATTTTTCTTTCGATTGCAAACGTAACCAGTTTTTCAATGGTGTAATGGTTTAACATAGAAAACTTACCGTTGGCTCTCGATTCTAATCTATCACTCCGATTTGCAAACGGATTTCACTGAAGCTGTAACTTTCATCCCAGAACATAGTTTAGGGGCCATTACCTCTTCAACTATAGTCATTTTTCTTTCGATTGCAAACGTAACCAGTTTTTCAATGGTGTAATGGTTTAACATAGAAAACTTACCGTTGGCTCTCGATTCTAATCTATCACTCCGATTTGCAAACGGATTTCACTGAAGCTGTAACTTTCATCCCAGAACATAGTTTAGGGGCCATTACCTCTTCAACTATAGTCATTTTTCTTTCGATTGCAAACGTAACCAGTTTTTCAATGGTGTAAGGGTTTAACATAGAAAACTTACCCAGCAAAGAAATGAACAGCGCTACTTAAAAACAGATGAGTGCTTACCTGCAAAAAAGTGCACACCCCACTCATGGGATTCAAATACACAATGAGCACACACATGACCTGTCTACCACTTGGAGGATGTTAGTTTCACTAACAATTTGCAATTGTTAGGTACTTGTCCCTCCCACTGTCGTAGAAGACTAACATCCTCCAAGTGGTAGACAGGTCATGTGTGTGCTCATTGTGTATTTGAATCCCATGAGTGGGGTGTGCACTTTTTTGCAGGTAAGCACTCATCTGTTTTTAAGTAGCGCTGTTCATTTCTTTGCTGTGTTTGATTTAATTCTGGTCAGCTGCTCCCACTTGTTAGTGTTTCTTTGGTGTATATGCAGAGCCTCTGTTTGGTTCAAGGTGCGTTCGTAGTTCCTGGGGGGGCTCAGCGCATCTCTGAGCTGAGGCCATTCAGGGGCGGCCTGGTGATGCGCTGATCCCACTTTTTCTGCGCAATTCTTAATTTTACTGGTAGCGCGCCCAGGCTATGCATATGCACAGGTAGGTTTTAGTTAGTGTTAGGTCCCCTCCCATGGAGGAAAGACTTCTACGACAGTGGGAGGGACAAGTACCTAACAATTGCAAATTGTTAGTGAAACTAACATCCTCCAAGTGGTAGACAGGTCATGTGTGTGCTCATTGTGTATTTGAATCCCATGAGTGGGGTGTGCACTTTTTTGCAGGTAAGCACTCATCTGTTTTTAAGTAGCGCTGTTCATTTCTTTGCTGTGTTTGATTTAATTCTGGTCAGCTGCTCCCACTTGTTAGTGTTTCTTTGGTGTATATGCAGAGCCTCTGTTTGGTTCAAGGTGCGTTCGTAGTTCCTGGGGGGGCTCAGCGCATCTCTGAGCTGAGGCCATTCAGGGGCGGCCTGGTGATGCGCTGATCCCACTTTTTCTGCGCAATTCTTAATTTTACTGGTAGCGCGCCCAGGCTATGCATATGCACAGGTAGGTTTTAGTTAGTGTTAGGTCCCCTCCCATGGAGGAAAGACTTCTACGACAGTGGGAGGGACAAGTACCTAACAATTGCAAATTGTTAGTGAAACTAACATCCTCCAAGTGGTAGACAGGTCATGTGTGTGCTCATTGTGTATTTGAATCCCATGAGTGGGGTGTGCACTTTTTTGCAGGTAAGCACTCATCTGTTTTTAAGTAGCGCTGTTCATTTCTTTGCTGTGTTTGATTTAATTCTGGTCAGCTGCTCCCACTTGTTAGTGTTTCTTTGGTGTATATGCAGAGCCTCTGTTTGGTTCAAGGTGCGTTCGTAGTTCCTGGGGGGGCTCAGCGCATCTCTGAGCTGAGGCCATTCAGGGGCGGCCTGGTGATGCGCTGA
>NW_027152584.1:5000-61583 GCF_040937935.1 Hyperolius riggenbachi
TCAGAAGGAGTTACTTTAAAATTGATTTTCTCAAAAACTATAAGGTATTTTTGATTTTTTTTCCCCCCTCTTGTAGTCACTGAAAGATCTCAGGTGTTAGACACCTTGAAACATCTTTTCCATCACTTTTCTGGCCAGCATAAATGTTTCTAGTTTTCAAAGTTCACCTCCCCATTGAAGTCTATTGCGGTTCGCGAACTTTTATGCGAACAGAACCTTCCGTGAAGGTTCGCGAACCCCGTTCGTGAACCGAAAATCGGAGGTTCGCGACATCTCTAGATGCAATCAATGCACTGGGTAGGTGATCGGAAGGGGGTCTGAAGGGGATCTGAGGGTTTGGCTGAGTGATCAGGAGTAAACACGGGGCAAAATAAGGCATGATCTGATGGGTATGTGTGCTAGGTGGTGACAGGTGTTGACAGTAGGTGATTGAAGGGTGTCTCAGGGGGTGATAAGAGGGGGGAAATAGATGCAAGCAAAGCACTGGCGAGGTGATCAGGAGGGGGGTGTCTGAGGGCGATCTAAAGGTGTGGGCGGGTGATAGGGTGCCCATAAAGGGCAGGTTAGGGTCTGATCTGATGGGTGGCAGTGACAGGTGGTGACAGGGGGTGATTGATGGGTGATTGACAGGTGATTGACAGGTGATAAGTGGTGATTATAGGGGAGAATAGATGTATACAGTACACCTGGTGGGGGGGGGGGGCGGGGAGGGGGTGTTCTGTGGAGGATATGAGGGTGAGGGGGGATGATCAGGAGCACCCAGGGGGTAGTTTAGGGCCTAATCTAAAAAATAGCGTTGAATGATAGTGACAGGGAGTGATTGATGGGTGAGTAGGGGGGTAATTGGGTGCAAACAGGGGTCTGAGAGGGTGTTCAGGGGGGGTATAAGGGGTGCTGTGGGCGATCAGGGGGCAGGGGGGAAGGATCAGTGTGTTTGGGTGCATAATAGGGGGGCTGCAGCCTGCCCTGGTGGTCCCTCAGTTACTTGGACCACCAGGGAAGGAGGCAGCCTGTACAATACGCTTTGTTTACATTAGAAAGCTTATTATACGCATTGTATGCGTCGATCAAGGAGTTAACAACCCGCGGCCGAACGGACAGCGGCCTGACATTGTGGGTGGGCGGAGCCTATTGCCGACGGATGCACGCGCATCCGAGCGCACGATCCTCGGCCAGCTACTACGCAACGAGCCGCCAACGAAGGGCGTATTGTGGCCGTTGCAGACACCACTTTCACCCCGCCTATCGGCTGTGGGCGGTCGGGAAGGGGATAAAAATATACGTGAATACATGTATAAATACATGTATGAACCTTCTTCCATAAATTATATTTATAAATATTAATATATATATTTTCTGTATATAGATAGATAGATAGATAGAAAGATAGATATATAGCTATTCACACACACACACACACACACACACACACACACACACACACACACACACACACACACACACACACACACACACACACACACACACACACACACACACACACACACACACACACACACACACACACACACACACACACACACACACACACACACACACACACACACACACACACACACACACACACACACACACACACACACACACACACACACACACACACACACACACACACAGAGAGTAGCAGCTAATTTATCTTTACAACAGTCTGTATTTAATGTAATCGCTAGATGGCGCTATTGAACTAATGTGTATGTAAAAAAAAAAAGAACTAAAACATTACTAGCTCTGTTAACAGTAAAAAAAAAAATAGTGTAGTGGGTAGATGATAGGGTTAGTAATCATGGGCTCACAACTTTTTAAGTTCGAGACTCAAGGTTTAGATTTTTTTTTTTTATTAAAATAATTAAAATGGAATATACAATTGTCAATTAAGTTAAATATCCATTTATATTAAACAAATGAATTGATTGTATTGCTTTAAAGAGAAACATTGTGTAAAAACCTAATTTTATTTAAATACATATATTACCTAATAGCCCTAAGAAAACGGCCACATGAAACTATGTAGACCCCCCCAAACTCCCCCCTCACTGTCCACCTGCAAAATCCACGAATTTATCAGTCGTGGATTTTGCTGACAGTATTAGCTTCAGAGTGAGACAGGGCTATGAGCTGAAGCCCTGCCCCACAGGTGTCTGTCATCGGCGGAACTCCGCCTTTCCCCCGCACCTCTCAGAGGAAGAAGACTGAAAGGGGCGGGGAGAGGCGGAGATCCGCCGATGACAGGCACCTGTGGGGCAGGGCTTCAGCTCATAGCCCTGCTTCACTCGAGAAACGCAGCCAGCCAGCCAGATTGCCCCCCGGGGATTTAGGGGGGGATTTAGTTAGAATAGAGCGTCGGGAATGCGGGGGATTAGTTAGGGCTAACTTCAAAACGATAAACAAATGAGCTTAGAAACGATAAATAACGTTTTGGCCGGCGGCGCCATTTTTTAACACCTTAAAACGATAAATATCGTTGAATAATGCATTTCTATGGGGCGCCATTTTTAAAAAACGGTATCTGGCGCCATTTTTAATAGACCCGCGTCTGCAGTCATCTCCTCTGATGGGCAGTACTGAATGTCGATGTCGATAACTCCTTGTTCTTGCATGTCCCTAAGCAGATGATATTTTACATCGATATGCTTAGTTCTTGGGTTAACCTTCTCAGATTGTGTGAGCTTTATGCATCCCTGATTGTCTTCAAAGATGGGTATGGGTTTTTGACATATTTAGTCCCATGTCTAGTAGAAGCTGACGAATCCAAATGGCTTCTTGACATGCATAAGCTGCTGCTATGTATTCCGCTTCAGTTGAAGAGAGTGCAACAGTCGCTTGTTTCCGACTTGACCAGCTTATGGTTCCTTGTCCATACTGGAAAATGTAACCACTTGTAGATTTGCGGTCAGTGGTGTCTCCAGCCCAGTCGGCGTCCACATATCCAATCAGTTTTGGGTTTGACGATGCTGGAAGTCTCAGCTTCATCTGATTTGTTCCCTTTAGGTATTGCATTACCCTTTTTACTGCGTTCCAGTCGCGTTGACACGGTGATGCGACTTTCCTGCAAAGTATTCCCACTACTACAGCAATGTCTGGTCTTGTCACGGTGGCAATGTATAGCAATTTTCCGATTGCCCTGCGGTAGTAATCATTATTAGGTAACAAATTTTCTGTTCCATTGTATTTCGGATAATCTGGTTCCATTGGCGTTCTCACTTCCTTTGCATCTTGCATGTGAAACTGTTCTAATTTTCTGATTTTGGTTAAGAAGATAGCTTCCATCCTCTTCCCGCTCTATTTGAATTCCTAGGTAGTGAGTAATGTTCCCCAACTCTTTAATTTCAAAGTTTTGTTTCAGTTTGTGAACTATTTGGTCATAGTCCCCTTCTTGTTCAAAACACGTCAAGATGTCATCAACGTAAATTAGGATATATGTCCATCTGTTCTCTTGATTCTTTGAGTATAGACATGGATCCGCTTTACTTCTTGAGAATCCTTCTTTCGTGAGTATTTCGTTCACTTTTTCATTCCAAACTCTCACCGCTTGCTTGAGCCCATAGATGCTCTTTTGCAGTTTGCATACAAGGTTCTTTTTCTCCTCATATCCTGGTGGCTGTTCTATGTATAGATTCTCCTTGATGTCTCCATATAGAAAGGCAGTTTTGACATCTAGGTGCTTCACTTACATTCCCTTTCCGGCAGCAACGCTAAGGAGTGTTCTCATGGTGGAATATTTCACAACTGGAGCAAATGTTTCATCATGGTCTTCTCCAAATTTCTGGGAGTATCCCTTGGCTACTAATCTTGCTTTGTATCTCTAGATGTTTCCCTCTGCATCATATTTCACTTTAAAAGTCCATTTGCTTCCGATGGTCTTGCGACCAGGAGGGAGTTGTAACGATCGGTGTCAGCAACCAGAGAGAGAATCTGATCCTTGGCGATCCGCAGTATCCCCAAGAATACAGATATACCCGATTATTGAGGATCTGCGGAATCGTCAATAATCAGATATGTCTAACCTCTAGCCACCAGGGAGAGTGTAAGTGTTTGGTGCAACAGTAACAACTCTGAGTAAAGACCACCAGCGGAGCTGGCGGCCTATACTCCCGAGGAATTCACCCCTGAGCGGTGGGTGATATTCCTGTAGCCTGTGGACCCCTGAGCGAGGGACCAAGGCTGGGACGCAGGAAGCCCTGCTGCTAATATCTAAGGCTTTGCCCTGAACTGGGCTAACGTAACACAGTAATACTCTGTATGTATAGTGTACAGCGCTGCAGTAAATCTACACAGGTATACACAAAATTGAATTCAGTATAACAGTGCAGTAAATAACAGAATAGTTATTCCTTCCTTCACTTATGGCCCAAAACTCCCGTGTGTATGCGCTCTATTGAGGTTCAGCAAGTCCCCTTGTACAGTCTTAGTTTATAGATAGATAGCGCTCCACTCCGCACTTGTTCATAGAAAAATTCATCAATATTCAAAGAACGCCAACACAGGTCCCCCTTAGGGGCTGCACTCACCCAAGTCGTGTGACCACTGTGAGACTGGTCAACAGACGCATCTATCTCCTCCTATGGCCGACTGCCCGATCTCGGTCCTCAGGGTTTCCCCACTCCAGACAGCATTCCTCAATGTAGATTCCCCGCTGGTTGCTCCTTAGAGTGTAGTCCCGGTATAGTGCCCACCTCACTAGTATCCGTGGTTCTCCAGTACTATTTGTTACTTGTTGGATCAGAACTCAAACTAACCCACCTGAATATAAAGGGTGGGGTCCTAGAAAAATATTAAAAGGTCTGTTAAAATAGTCTGCATGCAAAGTATGCAGGTCAGATGGCTTCCTGTGTGAGATTAATGTGTATATTTCCTCAGGTCAGGGTCACACTGGTCTTGTTTTCTGACAGAGTGAGCAACCAGCGGGGAATCTACACTGAGGAATGCTGTCTGGAGTGGGGAAACCCTGAGGACCGAGATCGGGCAGTCGGCCATAGGAGGAGATAGATGCGTCTGTTGACCAGTCTCACAGTGGTCACACGACTTGGGTGAGTGCAGCCCCTAAGGGTAACACAGTAATACACAACCTAGTCTTGGGTGTGAGGTCCGTATTCACAACACCCTGGAACTAGTCTGGAGCATAACATAAATGGTAATACAGTTCCCTAGTCTTGGGTGTGAGGTCCGTATTCACAACACCCTGGAACTAGTCTGGAGCATAACATAAATGGTAATACAGTTCCCTAGTCTTGGGTGTGAGGTCCGTATTCACAACACCCTGGAACTAATCTGGAGCATAACATAAATGGTAATACAGTTCCCTAGTCTTGGGTGTGAGGTCCGTATTCACAACACACTGGAACTAGTCTGGAGCATAACATAAATGACAATACAGTTCCCTAGTCTTGGGTGTGAGGTCCGTATTCACAACACCCTGGAACTAGTCTAGAGAATACACAGAAGATACACAGTATTCCTAGTCTGGGGTGTGAGGGCCTTGATCTCAACACCCTGGAACTAGTCTAGAGAATACACAGAAGATACACAGTATTCCTAGTCTGGGGTGTGAGGGCCTTGATCTCAACACCCTGGAACTGGTCTAGAGAATACACAGAAGATACACAGTATTCCTAGTCTGGGGTGTGAGGGCCTTGATCTCAGCACCCTGGAACTGGTCTAGCAAATAATACCATACAATTAGTACATAAAGCTATCAAGAATCTGACTCAGTGTGGATTCCCAGCTCCAGCCGGTTCTGGCACACTGTCGGGTCTAACTAAGGTCTGAGTGCCTTCACGCAAGTGTTAGCAATGGCAGACAACCAGCAACTGACAAGCAGCAGAATATATAGTTGCTGGACTCTGCTGCCCCGCCCGAACCATTCAGCCAATCATGAGTCCTACAGGAGTCAGCTGACCTTCCTGATCAGCTGACACTTCCCCTGCTGGTATAAAGGTCCTGCATTCAGGCTCGCGCGTGCATAGCTCTTCATCTGTCTAGGTGCACTAACAGACCCAGCCACACCAAGCACATGCTTCTGCATGCAAACAGCCGCTTTGCTGTCAGGACATGCGGCAGCTTTTCCGTGTTCCACCACACCGCCAGACGCGTGCAAACCGCTGCGTAGGACGCGGAGTCAGCCGCCTAGCTCTCGGCACACGCGGCGGCTTTTCCGCGTTTCCTCACAGTACCCCCCCCCCCTGAGGCGTGGACTCCGGACACGCCCCAGGAGACAATGATAGCGACGTCCTCATCTCATACCCACACTCTTCACCTGATCAGATACCAAAGTCGAGGACCGTCCTGTGTCAGATTCAGAATTTTGGAACAAGGTATAAATGTAACAGTCACTAAATTTCTCGCATTCCGAACATAAATACAAGCTCTCACAGGTGCGAGATTTCTCATGCGTGACAACCGGTACATCAGGCGAAAAACATTTCCCACACTCAGAACATGAATAAGTTTTCTCATCAGTGTGAGACTTCCAATGACTGAGAAGTTCAGTGTTATTTACAAAACATCTTACACACTCAGGAGATGAATAAAGCTATCCCCCGCAGTGTGAGTTTCTACGATTGACAAGATTTGTTATGTTTAAAACATTTCCCACACTCAGAACATTCATGTAATTTCCCATCAGTGTGAGACTTCCCATGACTGAGAAGTTCTTCCTCACATACAGAACACCAGTACTGCTTCTCACCGGTGTGAGATCTCCCATGGGCTACAGGCGGTAGTTCGGGTACAAAAGGGACCCCACACTCAAAACATGAATACGTTTTCTCATTGGTGTGAGACTTCCCATGACTGAGAAGTTTCTCCTCACATACAGGACACACGTATAATTTCTCACCTGTGTCAGATTTCCCATTAGTCACAGGTTGTCCCTCAGGTACAAAAGAATCCCCACACTCAGAACACGAATATATGTATCCCTTAAATTGGGGCCTACTATGGTTGACAAGATCTAAAGTATGCTCAGAACATGAATGTGGTTTCTTGTTACTTAGAATCTGGTCAGATGATGGAGCTGAAGACTGTACGGTTTCAGACTCCTGAACTCGATTTGCTGCAATAAGCAAGCTTGACCCTTGCACAGCAGATTCATGACTATAGATAGAGCCATCACTCTCATAAATTTCGGAAATGTTATCCGCATAGTAGCTCTCTATCTGTTGTTCCTCAAAACTAATCTCTGATCCCAGTGAGGTCGCACTTCCCCTATACGATTTCTCACCAGAATGCAATTCCTCAGGAATAATAGGGGGTGCAGGATGTACGTGGGACTTTCTATGATTGAGGAGATCTGCATAATATACAAAATCCTGTTTGCACTCTGAACATGGAAAAGATTTATCAGACGGACGGGAGATATCTAAATCGGGGTCATATTTAAGCGACAAATTTCCCACCATAAGTTTAGTTACACCAACACATGGTTTCTGGAGGCCGGGATCTGAACTAGCACCAGAACCCGTATTTCCCGGGGATGGCGCAGCAGACTCCTTAGAACTCGGGCCTCTCACCATCCCCCCCAAAAATTTTCTTGACTTTTTCCTGCAATTTCGTACCCAATGGTCATGTTGTCCGCAATAGAAGCAAAGACCCTCTAGGCGTCTTCGCGTCCTCTCTGATTCAGATAACCTAGAGTGGTGCCCTACGAATTTCCCTGGTGAGGGTACTCTAGATTGAATTACAGAGGGGGGTGACACTGATGCAACAGAGTTTAAAATACACTTAATTGACTCAGTCAGTTGGTTAACCTGAGTCTGTAATGTATCAACCGTTTTCTTAACCTCCTTAAGAGTAGCGGTTAACACATCGATCCGTTCATCAAGTGTCACCATGTTTTTTGGGTCTGCCATTCTGTAACGATCGGTGTCAGCAACCAGAGAGAGAATCTGATCCTTGGCGATCCGCAGTATCCCCAAGAATACAGATATACCCGATTATTGAGGATCTGCGGAATCGTCAATAATCAGATATGTCTAACCTCTAGCCACCAGGGAGAGTGTAAGTGTTTGGTGCAACAGTAACAACTCTGAGTAAAGACCACCAGCGGAGCTGGCGGCCTATACTCCCGAGGAATTCACCCCTGAGCGGTGGGTGATATTCCTGTAGCCTGTGGACCCCTGAGCGAGGGACCAAGGCTGGGACGCAGGAAGCCCTGCTGCCAATATCTAAGGCTTTGCCCTGAACTGGGCTAACGTAACACAGTAATACACAACCTAGTCTTGGGTGTGAGGTCCGTATTCACAACACCCTGGAACTAGTCTGGAGCATAACATAAATGGTAATACAGTTCCCTAGTCTTGGGTGTGAGGTCCGTATTCACAACACCCTGGAACTAGTCTGGAGCATAACATAAATGGTAATACAGTTCCCTAGTCTTGGGTGTGAGGTCCGTATTCACAACACCCTGGAACTAATCTGGAGCATAACATAAATGGTAATACAGTTCCCTAGTCTTGAGTGTGAGGTCCGTATTCACAACACACTGGAACTAGTCTGGAGCATAACATAAATGACAATACAGTTCCCTAGTCTTGGGTGTGAGGTCCGTATTCACAACACACTGGAACTAGTCTGGAGCATAACATAAATGACAATACAGTTCCCTAGTCTTGGGTGTGAGGTCCGTATTCACAACACCCTGGAACTAGTCTAGAGAATACACAGAAGATACACAGTATTCCTAGTCTGGGGTGTGAGGGCCTTGATCTCAACACCCTGGAACTAGTCTAGAGAATACACAGAAGATACACAGTATTCCTAGTCTGGGGTGTGAGGGCCTTGATCTCAACACCCTGGAACTGGTCTAGAGAATACACAGAAGATACACAGTATTCCTAGTCTGGGGTGTGAGGGCCTTGATCTCAGCACCCTGGAACTGGTCTAGCAAATAATACCATACAATTAGTACATAAAGCTATCAAGAATCTGACTCAGTGTGGATTCCCAGCTCCAGCCGGTTCTGGCACACTGTCGGGTCTAACTAAGGTCTGAGTGCCTTCACGCAAGTGTTAGCAATGGCAGACAACCAGCAACTGACAAGCAGCAGAATATATAGTTGCTGGACTCTGCTGCCCCGCCCGAACCATTCAGCCAATCATGAGTCCTACAGGAGTCAGCTGACCTTCCTGATCAGCTGACACTTCCCCTGCTGGTATAAAGGTCCTGCATTCAGGCTCGCGCGTGCATAGCTCTTCATCTGTCTAGGTGCACTAACAGACCCAGCCACACCAAGCACATGCTTCTGCATGCAAACAGCCGCTTTGCTGTCAGGACATGCGGCAGCTTTTCCGTGTTCCACCACACCGCCAGACGCGTGCAAACCGCTGCGTAGGACACGGAGTCAGCCGCCTAGCTCTCGGCACACGCGGCGGCTTTTCCGCGTTTCCTCACAGGAGTACTGTTAGTGACCAAGTTTTATTTTCTTGCAGTGATTTTATTTCTTCTTCCGCTACTTTTCTCCATGGATCAGCTTCCCTTTTTAGCAACGTTTCTATGTCTTCCCAGGATGTTGGCTCCTGTGTTTGATGTGTTTTTGCAGCATATGATAACCTGCGGGGTGGTATCCCTTTTGTAGTCCGAGTGGATCTTTTGATTTCTTGTTGCTCAGTGGGTTCTACTGGCTCGTTGATTGTAAGTTCCACTTCTTGGTCTGGCTCTTGTTCTGCCTCACATGAGTCAGTGTCTCTTGCTGATTCAGCCCGCAAATCCTCTCTGCATTTTTCAAGAATTGTATTATCCGGTGCTTCGCTTTCGTCAAAATAGACACTGCAGCTGACTGTCACCTTATTGGTCTTTGGACAAAGGATTCTGTATCCCTTACTCTGCTCACTGTAGCCCACCAGAATGCCTTCTATGGCTTTGTTCTCCAACTTGGAGCGTTTCTCACTTGGAATGTGGGCGTATGCTTTACAGCCGAACACTCTGATGTGGCCTACATTAGGTTTTGATCCATTCCACATTTCTATGGTGTACTCTCAATAGCTTTTGATAGGAGTCTGTTTTGTAATTATGTTGCAGTCACTATAGCTTCTCCCCAGTATTTGTTAGGTAAGGCAGCATCTGAAAGCATACATCTGGTCATTTCTACAAGAGTGCGATTCTTCCTTTCTGCTACACCATTTTGCTCAGGAGTATACGGTACAGTTGTTTGGTGTATGATACCTTGTTTCTTCAGGTATGATTCCATCTCCTTACTTGTATATTCTCCTCCATTGTCAGTACGTATTATTCCAGGTTTTCTGTGAAACTCGTTGCTTGTTGCTTGTCATAGCTACAAACTCTTGAAGTTTTTCTAAAGCTTCACTTTTGGGGGGGGGGGGGGGATTCCCGAAAGGTCCAGAAGCACTTATGTCCTCGAGTGCTTTTGAACCTCGAGTGCTTTTGAATACAGGTGGCTCCATACTGCCCATGCACAAAAGTGCGCTGGCGTATTACGGAGCTGCCTATCTTTGGAAGTACTCAAGGACACGAGTGTTTCTGAGGGCTTCTGGTAGCAGCAAATTTGAACAGAGTACAGCACTGGAACAACTCCCCGAGAGAGGAACGGGAGATAGACTTAGTTTGGACAATTCAGTGGAATATGCCACATAGTGTCACATAGTGCAAGCGATACCCATATGATGCAGGGATATACGCATCTGCGGAAGATGGTGGCGCTATATAAATACTAAATAATAATATTTTGCCTCACCAGAACTGCACTTTTATTTAGCTTTCCTGTATGACAAGAAGACACAGCCAGCCAGCACTAGGGAAGGAGGGAAACAAAGGTGAATGAAGTAGGCTGGTGCACACCAAGAGGGCTTCTGAGCATTTTTCAAATCAACAGTGATTTGAAAAGCGCTTGGCTAATGTTACCCTATGACAGTGTTCTCACAGCAGCGTTGTGACTTTTTCAAAATCGCAGGTATACTGCATGTAGCATGTTTTTGAGCGAATCATTCAAAAATCGCTCTGAAAAATCGCTTCACAAAATCACACTCACAAATTGCTAGTGATTGCTATTGTCATTTTGGCGTTGCACTAGCCCAGAGAGAGTAGTGGAGAAATTGAGAATAGCCTGAGATGAAGCAGAGAACTTCTCTGTATTGCAGTCCCACATCAGACAGGTTACTTGCCTGTAATCGGACTCCTGTCCCTGCCAGTCTCCCACACAAGTCAGAAAGAAGCCCTCCTGGAGTCTAGGGACTGTCAAAAACTTTTCAACTTGTTTAACACCTTATCCAACATGCAGTCATTATAACAATGGGGAGAGACCAGACAGATGTTTGCCCACAGACCCTGAGTCCAGGCAAGCTCTGCATCATGCTGTGCATATTTACCAGCTTGCCTGCCCTCTAATTGCATCATGTCTGACACTTCTGTGCTGTGGAGAGTCCGGGACTCCAGAATCAACATTCTCTCACTGCAGGCTGCATCTTCTTGTGGGGGAAGCTCGGCTGCCTCTCTCATTCTATTAGCTGGAGGGAGGCACCAGAAGTAAGAAAGGAGGGAGAATGAGGCTGTTTATATTATGCGGGCTTCCCTGGCTAAATACACAGTTCAGTGCAGGGGGGGTGTTCCAGACACCCAGAATAGCCCCCTCCGTTCGCCAGTGGCACTGTAGCAAATACTAAGGTTAACAGTTATGTGTGTCTGTCTGAAAAACTTGTTTTCTTTATCTCTTCCTCTCTCTTCACAACTGAGATGTCTGCTGTTACAGTTTACTGAAATGCTCTGTATGTTTGCAACTTAATCCAGCGAAGTAAACCAAGTTCTGCCTCATCACGAGCTTCAAGTGACTTCTCTAATATATAACCAACAGGTTATGGGCCCAGCTCCAGACACTAGAAAGAGGAAAAACTACAAGCAAGTAAGTGCTGCATCTATAATCATACTGAATACTGTGTGAGGAAACAAGATCTGCACCCAGAAAGATGGCAAGTGCTTCAGATATGAAGTTTACAATAGCAAAGATTAACAATACAAACTACCAGCTGTGGAAGTTTAAGCTTGAAATTCTGTTATCCAAAGATGACTTGTGGCAGGTGCTGGATACAGACAGGCCCAATGACAACACAGAAGAATGGGACAGAAAAAACAGGCAAGCAAAAGCAGTCATAAGCCTGCTAGTGGAGGATGATCAACTCATTCATATAAGGAAAGAAAACATAGCTAAAGGTATGTGGACTGCATTACAAAGGCTGCATGAACGTGCAAATCTAAACAGTAAACTATATCTGCTACGCAAACTGTATAAGATGAGGCTGGAAAAAGGGCAGGAAATGGGTGAACATGTAAATGCTATGCTAGAGATTGTGGACCAGCTGGGTGCAATAGGCGAAGAAATGAAAGACAATAGTAGCATTACTGCTATGCAGCCTCCCGGAATCATACAGTGCCCTTATAAATGCTCTAGAAACTAGACTAGAAACTGAACTGACGCTAGAATATGCTCGGCTCCACCCTTCCATAGGTGGCTCTGGGCCAACCACTCCCCCTGTCATGCCTTTTAAATCTGTGATGATCTTGCCATAACCATGCTATGATTAAGGACCGCTGCAGGTCCGAAACATGTTAGCTGAGTGATTCTGTGGCTGTCCTGGGATAAGTCCCAAATAAACTGTTGGAGTGACCTTGAAGCGGACCAAACTTTCTTCTTTCCACTTTGACCTGTGGGCTGGTTGCCCAGGTCCAGCTCGGTTCCCACTACAAGTGCAGCGGTATATCCACCTTTCTATTGATTTACACACCTGATACCAGCTCCTTGTTCTTATGGACTGATATACCCTTTGAAACAGCCACAGCGCTCATTTGTTTTATGGCTTCTAAGGAACAACGAAGCCTGAGGAGTAACACCACGGTCGCCCTACCTTTAGGGAATGACATGGACAAGTACCTCATTAAACCCAGGCGGGAGCATACCACCAAACTAGCCAGACGTCAGCATGAAGGACATCAGGACCATCTATCTGAAGCTGGATTACCTGTCTCTCAGTTGGGGAGAGAGCGTCTTCTGAAGTCGGTGAACAGCGCCAGTACAACGGCAGTTACAGGGTCACGTGTGACCGGGCCTGCTGGGGAGACGGACGAGCGGAGACGTGAGCCGGAGGTGATGCGTCCACTGCTTCCGGGTCGTCCTGAGGACGTCAGCCGGCGCCGCTCCCTGGAACAGTCTGCGCCCATGTCTGTGCCGCACCACTTAGACCTTGGTGCACGTCCGAAGGGCTCCATAGCGGAGCAGCCAGCATCCAGGCATAGCCAGCTGGCACAACCCGAGGAGACGTTTCGCCCCCACTGTCGGGATCTTGTGAGGAGCCTTATGGAGGACTTGGATAGAGGAATACAGGCCTCAAGAGAGGTAAAACGCCTATCACTTCACTTCCCTATTACAGCAACAGATTTGGCCCAGACCTCTAGGGAGCACATTTCCCTCCCCTTACAGGGATCCCATGATATGCAGCTTGATCCCCGTATAACCCACATCTCTTGTCCTTTACCTTTGGCTTCTCCATTAGAGCCAGAAGCCCTCATTAAGAATACAGAGGACTCTAACAATCATTCTATGGAGCATACTGAATTAAATCCACTTGAAGTAGCAATTGAGGATATGTATGGACATAAACAGTTATCCCAGAAATATGAGGAACACATTATTCCAAGGAGGGATCTGAATTCAGATCCTGAGAGATATGACAAATTTGCAGCTGTCTTCTCTAGATTGAATAACCCATGTGATATACAACCTGATGTGGGGCTTAGGACAGCCTTTGTCCAGCTTGAGGATCTCATGGGGAAAGAAAATAGGGTTTGGTGGGACCTGTCGACCTTAAAACAGTATGTAGCGGAGGAAATCATTCCGCGAGGACTTCGAATTAAAAAGATCCCGACCACTATATACTCTGATGAATTTGTGCTAGAGTGGAACTCTGTTCTCACTGACTGTTCACTTAACCTGATGAGATTGATTATTAAATACGAAGAGGAAAAACTTGTGGAAATAAGGCTCAAAATTACAGATCTTCAATCTCAATTGTATACATTTAATACATTACAACTGTACGATGATTTGCATGCCAAAATGTGTCGTAATATAGCTCAACTGGAAGCAGTTATTACAGAAACGAAAAGGGTTAAGTACTTGCGTGACACTGAGGACTACACACGTAAGGTAGTTTATGAATGGGGCAGATGGGAAGGCACCTTTAAAACCCCAGGCGGGACCCCTCGTAGATCCCGCTCTAGAAACAGGAGGAGGGTTAGTTTTCCGGATGTGACTGATAATGTACCAAATGTTTCCGATGACACAAACCCAGCTACCAGAATCAGTGCCAGCCCTCACTTGCCTCCTAATAACCGCTACCTCCCTACGCCACAAGCTCCTCCAGATGGACCCCCTCACCCAATTCAATCCATTCCAGCAAAAAACGGGATAGGTCCATCCTCCTATTACAGGAGAAACAAAAGGCATCCGAGGAAGGGAAGAAAAGGAGGAGGACCAGGAGAGCGGGAGTGAAGCATAGACATACAGGTACTTTAGCCCCCAATAGCACAGCTGGGCATAATGTAGTCAACTTGTCTGATGTCATCCTTTCTGAGGCTGATGTTAACTTATTGTCCAAAGGTTTGTCATACGCCCCCACACATCACTTTGAGGTGTTTGACACTTTGTTGGATGTGAACAGGTTCATTAGGTCTATCCTCCTGAAAAAGTATTTCAACCAAGATGTAAGCTCCACTGAGACAGGAGAGGTTTTTTCCCCTGCTGTGACTTTTCCCGACATTGGGACCTTCCAGGACACCAAAGCCAGGTGGACATTAGATTCCCTGATGGCAGATGGTTCTGGGTTGGTCTCCATGTCGGATGTACAGCTTCCTGGGATTAAAAACCCAGATTTGTATCCTCTCACAGCTAGGAGCTCCCCAGTTGAGATCTTTCAGGATCTAGTTGAAAAAGAACTTGTCAATATAGCCAGCGCACATCGAGGAGGACAGCGGAATAATCTGACCAAAATTGAACAGATAGCCCTCAAGAATCTGCAGGCCAACGATAAAATCGTTGTACGCAATGCAGACAAGGGGGGGGCAATTGTCATTTTAAATAAGTCAGATTATCAAGCTGAGGCTTTGAGACAGCTCCATGATGAGACAACATACATGTGCCTTTCAGCTGACCCCACCCCTGTTTTTCAGGCTCAGCTTTTTGGTCTCTTGAGTTATGGTGAAAGTTTGGGAGTATTGAATCACAAACTTGTTGAATATTTGGGAATTAAACATCCTATTGTTCCCATCTTTCACCATCTCCCCAAGATCCATAAGCTGGGCGCTCCCCCAGAGGGGAGGCCGATAGTTGCGGGAATTGGCTCCCTGGGGGAGCGTCTAAGCGATTGGGTCGATTCCGTTTTGCAGCCCCTTGTCAAGAGGTTACCGGGATACATTAAGGATACGAAACATCTTTTGTCAAGTCTAGATGGGGTAGAGTGGGAAGTGAATTATAGCTGGATTGCTATTGACGTGAAGTCTTTATATTCCTGCATCCCCCATCATTTGGCTCTTACAGCTCTCCAATTTCATCTGGAGAAGTACTCAACCTATACCTCTGACTTACGGATTTTCATATGTGCTGCAGTCGAATACCTCCTGACCCGCAACTACTTCATGTTTGACGGCACCTTTTACCTCCAGAGGTGTGGAGCCTCCATGGGTGCTAAATTCTCCCCATCCCTGGCGAATTTATTTATGGGATGGTGGGAGGAGTTCCACATCTTTGGGGGTGACGGCCGTCTTCTTGGGTGTGTTGCGTGGTACGGGAGGTATATCGATGATTTGTTGGTCATTTGGAAGGGAGGGCAGGAGGAAGTCCAGGAATTTGTCACCTCTCTTAATGACAATGCCTGCAATCTCAAGTTTACGTACACGTGGCGGGACAAAAGTGTTGATTATTTGGATGTCACCCTGGTGGGAGACATAGCTTCTAAATCCATCAGGACACGTACATATAGAAAATCCTGCGCAGGTAACTCGACTCTGAAGGCAGGCAGTTGTCACCCTGAGCACACGATCCGGGCCATTCCGGTGGGCGAATTTATTCGGGCCCGCCGGAATTGTTCGGATCCAGGGACTCTGGAGATGGAATTTGCGGAGGTTGGGAGGCGCCTATTGGAAAGAGGTTACCCACATTGGATGATAGAGAGAGGCAAGAAACGAGCCCTCTCTATTCCTCGGTCCAAACTGGTACGGGACAATACGTCTGTGCGTACCTCTGGGGGAGACCCCTTTTTTGTCACTACCTACAGTTCGGAATACACTAGGATTGTCCAGACTATAAAGAAGTATCTCCCGGTTTTAGAGGGAGATGATGCCTTGCGGCCTTTCCTTCAAAATGGCGTCAAATTTGCCAGTCGTCGGGCCCCGACTTTAGGCAGTCTCCTGTCACCCAGTCTCTTTACTTCCGTTCCACAGACTTCTACCTGGTTATCTCTGAAAGGCTCATACAGATGTGCTGTTGCCACTTGTCGCTATTGCTCTGTGCATGGCCAGACCCGCACCATTCGATCACTTACCACTGGGACCTGTTTTACCATGAAACATTTTATCAATTGTGGGACAAAAAACGTGATTTATCTGGTGACGTGTACGGCATGCTCATTGCAGTACGTAGGTTGCACCACCAGACCCCTTAGGGCTAGGATTTCAGAGCATTTTTTGGGGGCAGGATGGTCCACCACACACATATCTAATGTAGCCAAACATTTTAGAAGTGTTCATGGGGGGGACATGTCCTCTTTCTCCTTTCAAGGTATAGAGAGGGTATTCTTGCCCAAGAGAGGAGGGGACTTACAAGCCCTAATTAAGAAGCGAGAGGCATTCTGGATTTTTCGCATGGAAACAAGAGCCCCATGGGGCCTAAATGCGAGATGGGACTTGGCACTTATTACTAGTTAGTTGCTCACCCTTTTGGGCTGATCATCCCCCCCTCCTCCCTGTTTTACCTTCGGATCAATTTCTTGTATGCCATTACTTATACATATTATGTATGTTTTATTACAGTATTGGGGTACTTCCAGCAAAATAATCTTCTATGTGGTGTTCTCCTCTTAGGTAATTAAAACCTTTTCTATACTTTTACATTTCGTTGTTTCTTATATTGTATTTTATAATTTGTGTATTTGTAACATGAAGGGTGGAAGGAGGTTGTATTTTGCTCGGCTCCACCCTTCCATAGGTGGCTCTGGGCCAACCACTCCCCCTGTCATGGCTTTTAAATCTGTGATGATCTTGCCATAACCATGCTATAATTAAGGACCGCTGCAGGTCCGAAACATGTTAGCTGAGTGATTATGTGGCTGTCCTGGGATAAGTCCCAAATAAACTGTTGGAGTGACCTTGAAGCGGACCAAACTTTCTTCTTTCCACTTTGACGCTAGAATATGTTAAGGGAAAACTAATTGATGAATACAGCAGAAGAAAGGAAAACCTGCATAGTGAAGAGAATGAGAGATCAGAGACAGCTCTAAAGGTGCATTATTATTATTGATTTATAAAGCGCCAACATATTCCGTGGCGCTGTACAAAGTAAGAAACAAACATGGGGTACATAATAATACAGACACTGGTGTACAGCAATATACAAGATACATAATTAGTGACAAAATACAAAGAATGATACAAAATACAAATTATCGAATTGGTAATGACAGTGATAAAATTAACATGATGAATAAAATGTATAATGGTTACCAAGACACAAAAGGGGGAGAGAGCCCTGCATGAAGGCACAAGACAAAGCAAAGAAACCAGGGTGTGTTTTCGCTGTAAAAAGGCCGGTCACCTGAAAAAGAACTGCTCAATCTGGAAAGCTGAGCAAAGAAAGCAGGAACCACCCACAAGAGAAAGAGCTAAAGCATTCATGCAGGAAAATGAAAGTGCATCATGGAGTGGTACTTTTAAAGTGACTCAGAACAGCACCTCAAGCGGATTGTACATCGATTCAGGGGCAACAAGTCACATGATAGTAGCAACAGCCTAGCCTTCCCAGTTACCAGCACCCAAGGTATGTTCAAATAACACAGACAACCACCAAAATGGATTTAATAGGCCAAAGCAGCCCGTTTATTAACCAGGATATAAAAATCACAGAACATATAACTTCAGAGAGCTGAGGTAAGGGATCCGAGGTTACGTAACAAGTTGCACTTAAAGGATACTGGCAAGCAGCCTGGAACCGGCCCCCGCCGCGGTCACCGCCTCAGGGACAGCTGCATGCCCACCGACTCACTCTCACTTGCTGAGATCCTACCCGGGCGAATTGCACCTGAGGCAAATCCCCCCGAAAACAAACAACCTTCGGAGCCCTTACCCCTCCGCTGCCATGACGATGATCTCTAAACCTGTCAGGAGAAAACACAATCACAACACAAGGAAACCAGGGAGGGAGGGAGGGAGCTTCTCTCCTAACGCCTGACTGAGCGCTCCACCCCCCTTCTCTCTCAGAACTAGCTTCCCAGCTCCACCCCCACCTTCTTCCAGCCCCCTCCTGATCTATCTTAACCCCTTACCTTCCGGCAGGCTACACTATCATGTGCGGCCCTTACGATTCCCCTGCGCTACACTTCCAGGCCTTTTCTTGATAGTAGCAACAGCCTAGCCTTCCCAGTTACCAGCACCCAAGGTATGTTCAAATAACACAGACAACCACCAAAATGGATTTAATAGGCCAAAGCAGCCCGTTTATTAACCAGGATATAAAAATCACAGAACATATAACTTCAGAGAGCTGAGGTAAGGGATCCGAGGTTACGTAACAAGTTGCACTTAAAGGATACTGGCAAGCAGCCTGGAACCGGCCCCCGCCGCGGTCACCGGCTCAGGGACAGCTGCATGCCCACCGACTCACTCTCACTTGCTGAGATCCTACCCGGGCGAATTGCACCTGAGGCAAATCCCCCCCGAAAACAAACAACCTTCGGAGCCCTTACCCCTCCACCACGAACCGACGTGACCCCTCACGGCAGAGAGGCCCACACCCTCAACGCTCTCTGAATACCCTCTTCTATCCCGAGCGCCCACAGATCCGTACCGATATCGTTCAAGTGAACCCCATCCCTGCTGAGAAGTAGGTGGAGGTCACTTTCCAGCTCGAAATGCCTAATGGCTACCCCTCCATTGTGACTAAAGAATCTTGCCACTTCTTTATTCAGTTTTACCCTGGCCTTGTTTATCTTACTCACGGACCTTGCCAATCTCCACTCGGATCTGGCCACTACGTCTGACCACACTAATACTGTCGCTGGGAACTCCCTCCTAAGCCTCAAAAAGTCGAACTTGATATCTCTAATGATCACCCTCGTGGATTTTGTGGCAATGTCGTTCCCCCCGACATGAAGAACCAGAACGTCTGGGGCCCAGTCCCACTCAGCATACCTACGGATCTCTGGTAAGACCCTTGGCCACACCAAACCCGGGAAACCTAACCACCTGATAATGACCTCCTGTCTTGGAAATCCAAGTTGGCGCCCCTCTGGGCGAACCGCAGCTCTTCTCGCGCCCCTAGAGACATAGGAGTGTCCGAAGATCCAGACTAGTGTTGGTCGTCCTGCAAAAACGATAAAACAAGACAAAGGGAACAAAAACTAACACCCATTCTCAACAACAACTGCATCCTTACATCAAATGAGGCCTGACATAGGACCTGTATCTCAGTGAATCCCATCTACCTATCCTCTTGACTACCTCCTCACTGAGACCCCAGCGCGCCGCCTCGGTTGCCGCCCCTATTCGAAACGAGTGGGAGGCAAATTCACTGGGAGGAAGGCCGACTTTCATAAGGCACTTACGAAAAATGGCGGAAAACTGAAAATGTGAGAGAGGAGAACCGTCCGCGTGCGCTAAGAAAACGGGGGCCGAATGTGGCCTACTCTGCAAGAACCGAGCAACAATATCCCTGGGGCACAAATGCCCCCCTGTCCTGAAAAGCGTGATGACCTTACCCTTTCCCGCGCGGTCCGTTTTAGACTTGCGCAAAGTAATGGATACCGTTTCCTCTGTTAGCGACACATCGCCAGCAAGGATGCCTCCCACCGTGGATTTTGACCTACTCACCAACTCCCCCACCCTGAATGCCCCGAAGAAGGCCAACACAAAAGCAGTGCTGAAAAGCACCACCTCGCTCTGGCAAGAGCATATTCCTTGCAGGGCCGGAACCACTTTACTCAGGACCTCAAACGTGACGGGGCGCCTTGAATCCCTAGTGGAGAATCCCGCGCTGAATCCTTTCATTGCCTGACCCACCCTAAAGTCCTTGGTGACGTCCTTCTGACCCCTAAACTTAAACAAGAAGGCCAATGCCGCCAACTTCTTGGACATGGCCGCCGCTGAAGTGCCCTCCGCAAAGTTTTTTCCCACAAAGTACAGGAGCAAGCACGACCGATCGTCATCCGTTGAGCAGCCCCCGACCTGAGCCATCAAAGCGTCCCACGCCATCCAGACGGGCGCGTACGCTGCCCATGACGACTCTGATAGGGACCTTCTGGTGAGCTGAGCGATTACCCGAAAGGCATCTTCCACATCGACTCTGGACAGGGAACCCCAATCTCTTCCGCTGATGGTGCCGCTGCCCGGAACCTGTCCCACTGGAATCGAGAGAGGGCATCAGCAATGATGTTGTCCACCCCTGGCAAATGCACCGCAAAGATGCAAATATTCAACTGTAAACACATCAAGACCAGTTGTCTCATCACCCGCACTACCGGGGGGGAGGAAGCTGAAAATTTGTTCACTGCCAGTACGACCCCCAAGTTGTCACAGTTGAAGCGGATACGCCTATTAGCCAAGCGCTGACCCCACAATTTTACGGCCACGACTATCGGAAACAGTTCTAGCAACACCATGTTGGACGTGAAACCCGCCTCCACCCATGAAGCGTCCCAGGGGGCTGCGCACCACTCACCTGCCATAAAGATGCCAAATCCGTGGGCGCCCGACGCTTCCGTGAAAAGTTCGATGTCAAAGTTACTCACCTCCTCTTCCATGCAGAGGGATCTGCCATTAAAATCACTCAAAAATGTCAACCAGACCTTCAAATCCTCCTTCATGTCCGCCGTAATCCTAATCCGATGATGAGGTAACAAAACGCCGGCCGTGGCATTCGACAACCGCCTGCAAAAAATGCGCCCCATCGGCATTATCCTGCAGGCAAAGTTCAGTTTGCCCAGCAGTGATTGGAGGTCCCGCAATGTAATTTTCCGTCTCTCCACTACCGTCTGGATGGTAGTCCAGAGATCCCTGACCTTATCGCTCGGAAGGCTACATTCCATGGCCACTGTGTCAATACAAACCCCCAAAAACTTAAGGGAAGTGGTGGGGCCCTCGGACTTTGCTAAAGCCAGAGGAATACCGAACATGTCGCATATCCTATACCTCGCAGCCAAGGCGGCCGTGCAATCCTCCGAGCCTGCCGCCCCCATGAAAAGAAAATCGTCCAAATAATGCAACACGGATGGAACCCCCGACACATCCCTTACCACCCATTCGATGAAACAACTAAACTTCTCAAAAAACGAACAGGAAACCGAGCAACCCATAGGGAGGCAAAGATCCACAAAGTACTTATTCTCCCATACGATCCCTAACAGCCTAAAACTCGCTGGGTGAACCGGGAGCAACCGAAAGGCTGACTCGATGTCTGTTTTTGCTAACAGGGAACCTTGACCCAACCTCCTAACCCACCTAAGTGCAACGTCGAATGACGTATATGCTACAGATGTGTCTTCCTCTGCCAAGCCATCGTTAACGGATGACCCTTTTGGAAAAGAGAGGTGGTGTATAAGGCGGAATGCGCCTGGTTCCTTTTTTGGAACCACCCCTAGGGGTGAAACAATTAAGTCATCCAGCGGGCAACTATCAAAAGGCCCTGCCACTCGACCCGCTGCCATCTCCTTGGCCAACTTGGACGACACTACTTCGGGGAATTCCCTTGCCGATCTAAGGTTCCTGTGAGGGGCTTCGACCCGCGCTGCGCATTGACTGGGAATAACAAAACCTAACGAAAAACCCTGCCGTAAAAAAGCCGCCTCCTCCGCTCTCGGATACTTACAAAGGAACGGCTCCATCCTTTGAACTTTCACCGGAGTCCTCCCTCTTACTTCCAGCATCTGTCGCCCTCCCCTTCCGCTGCTTATAGCATCTGGACGCGGGGTGTGATCCGCCGCACCCTGAGCACTCGTGCTTAAAACGACACGAGGAGCCAAATCTGCATGTGCCGTCATTAAATTGCCAGCACAACCCCTTGGTTTTGTTGCCTGTTTTTCCTGCGACACCTGCACCTTCCTGCCCTCGAAAGGACTGCTGCCCGGTTGCTGGGATCATCAGGCTCATCCACAACTCGATGTCTTTGTGGTTCCAGCAAACCGACGGCCGAACCGCCTTTCTCTGCCTGAAAAGCTCGTCATACTTGAGCCAAGCGCCCCCACCGTACCTCCTGTAGGCCTCTCCGATCGCATTCTGGTAGCAAAAAAGCAGGGGCGCCGCGAGGCATAAAGCGAACCAAGCGGTCGCTTGGGGCCTCAAGATCTTAGGGGCCTCGGCGGCTCCGTGACGTCGGCGTGACGTCACTTTTTCCCCGCAGCCCCGAGGGGCTGGCACTGGCAGAGCAGAGCAGGGCTACGGGAAGATGGCCGCCGCCGAAGCCCTGCTCTGGAGACTATGTCTCCAGTACAGGGCTTCGGGTGGCCATCTTCCCGTAGCCCTGCATGAATCAGCGCGGGAGATTAGAGGAGGAAGCCAGGGAGGGAGCTCCGTGGGAACTGCGCGCCTGAGGAGCCGGCCGGGAGAGGAGATGGGGAGAGAAGACTTCTGCCAGTGCCAGCCTGCCAGGTGAGTAAATTCTTTTCTTTTTGCAGCCCTAATTGCGATTGATTTCTGCTGAACTGTGCCCTAATTGCGTTTGATATCTGCTGAAAATGTGGCCCTAATTGCGTTTGATATCTGCTGAAAATGTGGCCCTAATTGCGATTGATTTCTGCTGAACTGTGCCCTAATTGCGTTTGATATCTGCTGAAAATGTGGCCCTAATTGCGTTTGATATCTGCTGAAAATGTGGCCCTAATTGCGATTGATTTCTGCTGAACTGTGCCCTAATTGCGTTTGATATCTGCTGAAAATGTGGCCCTAATTGCGATTGATTTCTGCTGAACTGTGCCCTAATTGCGTTTGATATCTGCTGAAAATGTGGCCCTAATTGCGATTGATATCTGCTGAACTGTGCCCTAATTGCATTTGATATCTGCTGAAAATGTGGCCCTAATTGCGATTGATTTCTGCTGAACTGTGCCCTAATTGCGTTTGATATCTGCTGAAAATGTTGCCCTAATTGCGTTTGATTTCTGCTGAACTGTGCCCTAATTGCGTTTGAAAGCTGCTGAAAATGTGGCCCTAATTGCGATTGATTTCTGCTGAACTGTGCCCTAATTGCGTTTGATATCTGCTGAAAATGTGGCCCTAATTGCGTTTGATTTCTGCTGAACTGTGCCCTAATTGCGATTGATTTCTGCTGAACTGTGCCCTAATTGCGTTTGATATCTGCTGAAAATGTGGCCCTAATTGCGTTTGATTTCTGCTGAACTGTGCCCTAATTGCGTTTGATTTCGGCTGAAAATGTGCCCTAATTGCGTTTGATTTCGGCTGAAAATGTGGCCCTAATTGCGTTTGATTTCTGCTGAAATGTGGCCCAAATTGCGTTTTTATTTTCTGGTGTCTGGGGTAACTGTTGCTGCATTTATTATTTAATGGTCATAGTTGGCTATATTTGCTGTGCTACGGTTAAGCTTCGCCCATACAATGTCATGGCCGCGCCCATCTTTCGGCGCGCTACGCGCGCCTCAATCACCCCCACATCCATTTTTTCCCCGCAAACAGCCCCGCCCCAATCCGCCCTCCTGCTCCACCCACATGTCATGGCCACGCCCACTTATGCGGGATAACCACACCCATTTTTCGCGGATAGGGCCTCTTGCTACAGTCCGCTTGGGGCCACAAAAACCTTAGCTGCACCCCTGCAAAAAAGTGCTGAGCAGCACTCTGGATTTTTTTCACCAATCACGCATGCCAGAATTTCAAAGGCCTGCAGCCAGTTCTGAAAAGTACGCGGGATCAAGCGGTATCTGCGCCGTTCCTCCTCCTCCTTTTTGGATTCGGTAGCTTTTACCTTATCCAGATTAAACTTAGCTAATGGTAGCAGCGAAAAAATTTCGACAAACTCACCTTTCCAAATGCGTTCGCGAACCTCGGTTTTTAGGTGGATCCCCAGCGGTCCCGTAAGGCAAAGATACATCTCCGCCTTCGCCGCATCCGCTAACCTAACCACCTCCGTGTCATCCGCTTTTGAACCCTCCCCGGACCCCTCATTGGTCTGGACAGCTGCCTCTGAACTGCCCAGTGCCACTGCCGACGGCACAGCCGGGGTTGGCGCCGGCTGAGCCACTTGATGTATTGCGACCAACCCTGCGGGAGCCGCCCCTCCTGGCTACTGCCCGGCTGACCCGCTAACGCCTAACGTCTGTAGCGCGGGCTGAGGAACCCCCCAAGCGGCGACAGGCGCCTGTATCTGACCAGCCCACCCGACTTGCGGACCAAGAGCTGCAGGGGGCCCCCTGAGCAAATTTCTCATGCCTGCCATAAATGATTCCAATGCGGGGATAATAACTGCCTGAGGGTTAACCACCCAACCCCCCCCCCCCGAGCTGGGCTGGAACCCCTTGTGTCCCCAACCCCACCCCATGTGACATGCTGGTAACATTAGTATTGGTAGTGGCCTCACCTGGTGGCGCAGGGGCACGGACCTGCCCGACCGCTGATCCGGATCCTGCTGTGCTCACTGATCCTCCATCCTGCCGCGAGGCTGTGTCCCCCGAGCCCCCGGCGGCCGCACCCTGTTGGTAGGCCCCAAGACCTGCCTGGCTGCTGCTCCGCTGGGCTCCGACCGCTCGCTCTCCATCCTGGATGTCCCAGCCTCCTCTCCTCACCGTACTGGCCGGCCCGCCGTCCTGGGAAGACCCCTGGGCCACCGCCGCGCTCTGGGAAGAGGCGGTGCCCGGGCTGCTCGATCTGCTGCTTCCCGTCTTCTGCTTAGAGGCGCGAGCGGCCTTCTGGGAAGAGGCCGCCGCCCCCGTCTTGCCCGATGCAGATTCCCGCCTTCCTCCGCCCGATGTGCCGCTCTTGTTGCCGCTCCTCCCGACTGCCCCACCTGCCGCAGCTTGTCTTTTAGCAGGGGGCGCCTGAGGGTCTGTAGCTGCGCTCCCGCTTCTCAGCCCCGACCTCGAGGTCGGCTCCGGGCTGAGCCACTCAGGTGGCCTGGAAGTCCTCCGTCCGGTCTCCTGCTGCTGTCCACTGGGACCCGCCGCCATGGCCGCCAGCTGTATCTGGACCCACTCCGGTCCCCTGGACGCCGCCTCCGTCCTGATGCGTTCCACCAAGGCCTCCACGTCTGACATGCTGCAACAGCGAGGTAGGTCCGTGCAGCTTCTCTCCTAACGCCTGACTGTGCGCTCCACCCCCCTTCTCTCTCAGAACTAGCTTCCCAGCTCCACCCCCACCTTCTTCCAGCCCCCTCCTGATCTATCTTAACCCCTTACCTTCCGGCAGGCTACACTATCATGTGCGGCCCTTCAGATTCCCCTGCGCTACACTTCCAGGCCTTTTCTTGACAAGCGATGAGACATTCTTCACAGAAATTGATTACAGTGTTAAAGTCTTCCTAGCAAATGGGAAAAGTATTACTGATGAAGGTAATGGTCAGGGGTTTCTGAACTGCAAAACACCATCAGGGGGCAAGCAGAGTATCCTTGTAAAAAATGTTCTATACGTTCCAAGCCTAGAAGGAAGCCTCCTATCAGTGAAAACCCTTGCAAGCAATGGACTCACGTCCAGTTCAGAGGTAATGAATGCACAATTCAAAATGGAAAGCAAATCCTATCAAGAGGAAAGTTAAACCCACATGATAAGTGCATCCACCTGTGGCACAGAAGATTGGGACATCGAAACCCAGAAGCTATAAAGGACCTTGCAAAGAGAGGTCTATCAGAAGACATGAAAATACTGCCTTGCCACACACTCAGCAAGTGCACGTGTTGCATCAAAGCAAAAGCCACCAGAACCCCTCTTCCACAGACCAGTCAGAGAAAAACCACTAAACCTATGGAACTGATACATAGTGATGTGTGCGGACCAATGAAAACCGTCACACCCGGCGGGAACAGATATTTACTGACTTTCATTGACGATTATTCTAGGTACACAATGCGTACGTTAAAAAGGGGCGCTGGGAAAAAAGGGCGCGGGGTTTTAAACGATAAGCATGGATAACGTTTAAAAATGTATTGTACTGTATTTCGTTTAAAATTAATGTTTTATAAAGTTATAAATCATTAAATAATGTGCATTAAATCGGCAATTGTAAAAACGTTAATCTTTCATTTAAATAGTGAAATGTATAATAACGTTTAAAAAAAAAAATTACTAAGTAACCCTCCCTGTACCTACCCCTAATCCCTAGACCCCCCTGTTGATGCCTAAACCTAAGACCCCCCCTGTTGGTGCCTAAGTAACCCTCCCTGTACCTACCCCTAACCCCTAGACCCCCCTGTTAGTGCCTAAACCTAAGACCCCCCTGTTGGTGCCTAAACCTAAGACCCCCCTGTTGGTGCCTAAACCTAAGACCCCCCTGTTGGTGCCTAAACCTAAGACCCCCTGTTGGTGCCTAAACCTAAGACCCCCTGTTGGTGCCTAAACCTAAGACCCCCCTGTTGGTGCCTAAACCTAAGACCCCCTGTTGGTGCCTAAATCTAAGACCCCCCTGTTGGTGCCTAAACCTAAGACCCCCCTGTTGGTGCCTAAACCTAAGACCCCCCTGTTGGTGCCTAAACCTAAGACCCCCCTGTTGGTTTTTTCGTTTAAAAATAATTTAAAAAAAAAAAAATTGTACTGTTTTTCATTTAAAAATAATGTTTGAAAAAAAATATTGTACTGTTTTTCGTTAAAAAATAATATTTAAAAATGTATAAATCATTAAATAATGTGTAATCATGAGAAGCAGTAATAAAACATTAAGTCTCCGGGCGCCACTTTTAAAACGTTATTTTTCTCCGGCGCCCTTTTTTCCTATCGGGCGCCCATTAAACGATATTTATTATGGGAGTGAATGGCAGCGCCCGATTTGTCCATTAGCCTCCTGCGCCCTTTTTTACTGTTACCGTACACAATAACATATCTGATGAAGCACAAAAGTGAAGCTTTAGAAAAACTTCAAGAGTTTGTAGCTATGACAAGCAACGAGTTTCAAAGAAAACCTGGAATAATACGTACTGACAATGGAGGAGAATATACAAGTAAGGAGATGGAATCATACCTGAAGAAACAAGGTATCATACACCAAACAACTGTACCGTATACTCCTGAGCAAAATGGTGTAGCAGAAAGGAAGAATCGCACTCTTGTAGAAATGGCCAGATGTATGCTTTCAGATGCTGCCTTACCTAACAAATACTGGGGAGAAGCTATAGTGACTGCAACATACCTACAAAACAGACTCCCATCAAAAGCTATTGAGAGTACACCATAGAAATGTGGAATGGATCAAAACCTAATGTAGGCCACATCAGAGTGTTCGGCTGTAAAGCATACGCCCACATTCCAAGTGAGAAACGCTCCAAGTTGGAGAACAAAGCCATAGAAGGCATTCTGGTGGGCTACAGTGAGCAGAGTAAGGGATACAGAATCCTTTGTCCAAAGACCAATAAGATGACAGTCAGCTGCAGTGTCTATTTTGACGAAAGCGAAGCACCAGATAATACAATTCTTGAAAAATGCAGAGAGGATTTGCGGGCTGAATCAGCAAAAGACACTGACTCATGTGAGGCAGAACAAGAGCCAGACCAAGAAGTGGAACTTACAATCAACGAGCCAGTAGAACCCACTGAGCAACAAGAAATCAAAAGATCCACTCGGACTACAAAAGGGATACCACCCCGCAGGTTATCATATGCTGCAAAAACACATCAAACACAGGAGCCAACATCCTGGGAAGTCATAGAAACATTGCCAAAAAGGGAAGCTGATCCATGGAGAAAAGCAGCGGAAGAAGAAATAAAATCACTGCAAGAAAATAAAACTTGGTCACTAAAAGAACTCCCTCCTGGTCGCAAGACCATCGGAAGCAAATGGACTTTTAAAGTGAAATATGATGCAGAGGGAAACATCTAGAGATACAAAGCAAGATTAGTTGCCAAAGGATACTCCCAGAAATTTGGAGAAGACTATGATGAAACATTTGCTCCAGTTGTAAAATATTCCACCATGAGAACACTCCTTATCGTTGCTGCCGGAAAGGGAATGCAAGTGAAGCACCTAGACATCAAAACTGCCTTTCTATATGGAGACATCAAGGAGGATCTATACATGGAACAGCCACCACGATATGAGGAGAAAAAGAACCTTGTATGCAAACTGCAAAAGAGCATCTATGGGCTCAAGCAAGCGGCGAGAGTTTGGAATGAAAAAGTGAACGAAATACTCACGAAAGAAGGATTCTCAAGAAGTAAAGCGGATCCATGTCTATACTCAAAGAATCAAGAGAACAGATGGACATATATCCTAATTTACGTTGATGACATCTTGACATGTTTTGAACAAGAAGGGGACTATGACCAAATAGTTCACAAACTGAAACAAAACTTTGAAATTAAAGAGTTGGGGAACATTACTCACTACCTAGGAATTCAAATAGAGCGGGAAGAGGATGGAAGCTATCTTCTTAATCAAAATCAGAAAATTAGAACAGTTTCACATGCAAGATGCAAAGGAAGTGAGAACGCCAATGGAACCAGATTATCCGAAATACAATGGAACAGAAAATTTGTTACCTAATAATGATTACTACCGCAGGGCAATCGGAAAATTGCTATACATTGCCACCGTGACAAGACCAGACATTGCTGTAGTAGTGGGAATACTTTGCAGAAAAGTCGCATCACCGTGTCAACGCGACTGGAACGCAGTAAAAAGGGTAATGCAATACCTAAAGGGAACAAATCAGATGAAGCTGAGACTTCCAGCATCGTCAAACCCAAAACTGATTGGATATGTGGACGCCGACTGGGCTGGAGACACCACTGACTGCAAATCTACAAGTGGTTACATCTTCCAGTATGGACAAGGAACCATAAGCTGGTCAAGTCGGAAACAAGCGACTGTTGCACTCTCTTCAACTGAAGCGGAATACATAGCAGCAGCTTATGCATGTCAAGAAGCCATTTGGATTCATCAGCTTCTACTAGACATGGGACTAAATATGTCACAACCCATACCCATCTTTAAAGACAATTAGGGATGCATAAAGCTCACACAATCTGAGAAGGTTAACCCAAGAACTAAGCATATCGATGTAAAATATCATCTGCTTAGGGACATGCAAGAACAAGGAGTTATCGACATCGACATTCAGTACTGCCCATCAGAGGAGATGACTGCAGACGCACTCACCAAACCTTTGCCAAGGGAACGTCATTGTTTTCTACAAAAGAGACTGAATGTTGTTTAATAACGCACATGCCGTTGAGAAGTAGTGTTGGAGATACAACTGCATGTACTTTATATAGTACTGAGTATTAACACCACTAGACTAGTAGATTGCACTGTAGCAAATACTAAGGTTAACAGTTATGTGTGTCTGTCTGAAAAACTTGTTTTCTTTATCTCTTCCTCTCTCTTCACAACTAAGATGTCTGCTGTTACGGTTTACTGAAATGCTCTGTATGCTTGCAACTTAATCCAGCGAAGTAAACCAAGTTCTGCCTCATCATGAGCTTCTAGTGTCTTCTCTAATACATAACCAACAGTACTCAGGTAAGTATAATTGCTTGTAGTTCTTTGGTTTCCTTTAGGCCTCTTTTAGACAGGAGGCTGAACTGTGCGCTTGTTGGGTAGTTCAGTCTCCCATCTGCTGCCTGTCAGTGCATTTCAGGTGCAATTTAAACACAGAATTGCTGTGGTTCTTAGATGACATTTGTCAAGCGCTAACATGCAGTGGTGTTACGCAGCAGAGTACTTTGACATGTCTAGTCTGAGCATGGCTGTGGCCACGCTTAGAACTGACTCCAGTGCAGATACCGAGGCGCTAACAGGTGCCCAGCTGGTGCTGGAGAGCAGCTGACAGGCAGTGAATAAAACGCCTGTATGAAAGTGGCCGTTAATGGTATTTCTGTGGGGGAACACAACTGCCGATATTTAGTGGTAAACCGCTGCAGAGTGGCTCCTGATCTTCCAGGACCCTAACAACTCCCCCTGGTCAATGAAACGGTAACCATTCTCTGATGTCAATTTTATGCTATTGTATGCAATGTTTGCTGCTTAGAATTGGAACAATAAAATATAGCCAGTTTTTGTTGAAGAGCCCCTGACTAGGGATCATTAATAATAAGCAAATCATTCCAAGCTGGTGCAGGATTATGCAAGTTTTACATACAAATGTATGAAGCTTGAAAATGGACCATGACCTTGGCAGAATTCATTTGTCCCATTTCCAAGCTGCATATATTTGCATATAAAATTCATGATTCTGCTTTAACTTGGTAGTATTTGCATCTCATTGCCCCTCCCTACTACTGCATTGTGGGAGTTCCTGCCCCCTGCACACTGGTGGGTGGGCTCCTTACAGTGGCGGCTCCAGCTTCAGATTTCTGGGGGGGCTCAAAGGGGGCACAAGGGCTGGCAAGCGGGGCTCACGGGGGGGGGGGGGGGGGGGGTGAGCGCACCGCGGCAAAAAATGGGCATGGTCATGACGTCATGTGGGCGGGGCTAATTAATGTCGTTGTACCAGCTAATATAGATACATTAAAAAAATATGAACTAAATACACGTAATGACAAACAGCGTTTCCCCAGTAAATGCACGTAATGAGAGACAGCGTTTCCCCAGTAAATGCACGTAATGAGAGACAGCGTTTTCTCAGTAAATGCATGTAATGAGAGACAGCGTTTCCCCAGTAAATGCATGGAATGAGACAGCCTTTCCCTAGTAAATACATGGAATGAGACAGCGTTTCCCTAGTAAATACACGGAATGAGAGACAGCGTCTCACCAGTAAATGCATGTAATGAGAGACAGCGTATCACCAGTAAATGCATGTAATGAGACAGCGTTTCACCAGTAAATGCATGTAATGAGAGACAGCGTTTTACCAGTTAATGCACATAATGACAGACAGCGTTTCCCCAGTAAATGCACGTAATGAGAGACAGCCTTTCACCAGTAAATGCAAATAAGAGCCAGCTTTTCACCTGTAAATGCATGTAATGACAGAAAGCCTTTCACCAGTAAATGCACATAATGACAGACAGCCAGTGTCCCCAGTATAGGTAGCCAGGTGTATAGATGTCCCCAGTATATGTAGCCAGGCATATAGCTGTCCCCAGTTGATGTAGTCAGGCTGGTGGCGGTGGGCTGGGGCCCCCAGGGCACCTCAGGCCTGGCTGGTGTTGGGCTGGAGGCCTCAGGCCTGGCTGGTGGTGGGCTGGGCGGAAGGCAGCTCAGGCCTGGTTGGTGGTGGTGAGCTGGGGGCCCCAGGGCAGCTCAGGCCTGGCTGGTGGTGGGTTGAAGGCCTCAGGCCTGGCTGGTGGTGGTGGGCTGGGGGCCCCAGGGCAGCTCAGGCCTGGCTGGTGGTGGTGGGCGGGAAGCCCCAGGGCAGCTCAGGCCTGGCTGGTGGTGGGCTGAATGCCTCAGGCCTGGCTGGTGGTGGTGGGCTGGGGGCCCTCCAGGGCAGCTCAGGCCTGGTTGGTGACCAGTCCGACTCCCGAGTCCTCGAGCGTTTGTGCGTGCTGTGCTGTCCATGTGAGTGCTGGCTGGCAGCCAGTAACTCACTACAGTGACGTAGTCTGGTGGTGTGTCTGTCTGGCTGCCAGTGCCAGCAGAGTCCCCACTGTGGTGCTGGCTCTGGCTGGGCAGTGCTGAGTGCTGGCCTGCTTCCTGCTGAGTGACAACGCCGGTGGCGGCAACTTAAGCCTCGATTCTTCTGAAACTGGGCGGGCGGGCCAGGCGAGGCAACTCAGGCGAGGCGAGCATGCTGCACACTATGCGTGTGACGTGTCATGTGACGGACTTCGTCACGTGACACAAATTTTTACGCCACGAACGTACCCTTGTGGGACGCTCTGTGCCTGCATGGCTGCCAGCATATTACCTGGGCCGGAGCGGTGTTTACGTGAGTGACTGACTGATGACACTGTCAGTCAGCGAGCCAGGCCCTCTTCCAGAGTCCAGACATTCCTCCTCATATTTCTGTGAACCGCAAATACGGTTGCGGTGGCCGCGGCCCGCGGGGGGGCTTTAAGGGGGGCTGACAAGTTGCCAGCTGGGGCTGAAGCCTGGGTAAGCCCCAGCGTGGCGCCGCCACTGGCTCCTTAGCTCAGCCTGTAAGCTGTTTTCTGACCACAGACCATCAGTCTGTCAGTGTGTAAATGATTGGGATTTTTTTTGGAAGGGGTATGTTATCAAGAATACATGGTGGATAACCACAGGTCAGATAGATATCGTATATAATAAACGTGTGTGTGTGTGTCTGTGTGTGTGTGTGTGGAAGGAAGACTTGCCTAAGGTCTCCTACTGAATAGGTGCTGGCTTACTGAACAGGCAGAGACGAGATTCGAACCCTGGTCGCCTGTGTCAGAGGCAGAGCCCTTAACCATTACACCATCCAGCAGTGTTGCCAACCTTTCACGTTATTTTTTACGTTATTTTTTACTGACAAATACCTAAAAATTTACTGACAAAAGATTTTTTTTACTGACAAAAAACCCAGCGCCGCGCGTAGTGCGGCGCGCCAAAAAATGGGCGTGACCACGCAACAGAATGTGGGCGTGTGATCATGGGTGGGGCCAAATATACATGATTTTAATATTGCTGTGAAAGGTCTGCCAGGGAAGTTTGAGCTCTGCCATAGTGTTTCCCCCCCTTCCCCCAAAATACATGTAATCTTACAGCATTTCACCAAAAATCCACGTAATCTGGCAGAGGTTCTTCCAAAATACATTTAATCTGACAGCAGTGGGTCCCCAAAAATAGGTAGCCCCAGATCTATAGGTGTCCCCAGAATAGGTGGCCAGGGGTATAGATGTCCCCAGAACAGGTAGCCAGGGGGAGAGATGTCCCCAGAACAGGTAGCCAGGGGTATATGTGCCTAGTAGATGTAGGCAGGGGTACAGGGCCGGTTCTAGACTGGCACATATGAGGGGGCAGTCAAATGGGTAGGGGGCAACATGTTCGAGGAAATTTGCGGCGACTAAAGTGGGCATGGCAAGTAAATGCACATAATGAGAAACAGCGTTTCACCAGTAAATGCACATAAGAGACAGCCTTTCACCAGTAAATGCACGTAATGACAGACAGCTTTTCACCAGTAAATGCACATAAGAGACCGCCTTTCACCAGTAAATGCACGTAATGACAGACAGCTTTTCACCAGTAAATGCACATAAGAGACCGCCTTTCACCAGTAAATGCACGTAATGACAAACAGCTTTTCACCAGTGAATGCACGTAATGAGAGACAGCTTTTCACCAGTAAATGCACGTAATGAGAGACAGCTTTTCACCAGTAAATGCACGTAATGAGAGACAGCTTTTCACCAGTAAATGCACGTAATGAGAGCTAGCTTTTCCCCAGTAAATGAACATAAGAGACAGCTTTTCACCAGTAAATGCACATAATAAGAGACAGCTTTGCACCAGTAAATGCACATAATAAGAGACAGCTTTGCACCAGTAAATGCACATAATAAGAGACAGCATTTCACCAGTAAATGCACATAATAAGAGACAGCTTTTCACCAGTAAATGCACATAATAAGAGACAGCTTTTCACCAGTAAATGCACATAAGAGACAGCTTTTCACCAGTAAATGCATATAATGGCAAACAGCCAGTGTCCTCAGTATATGTAGCCAACAGATATATGTGCCCAGTATATGTAGCCAGAGGTATATGTCCCCAGTATATGTAGGCAGGGGTATATGTGCCCAGTAGATGTATCCAGGGTTATATGTGCCCAGTAGATGTAGCCAGAGGTGTATGTGCCCAGTAGATGTAGCCAGGATTATATGTGCCCAGTAGATGTAGCCAGGGTTATATGTGCCCAGTAGATGTAGCCAGGGTTATATGTGCCCAGTAGATGTAGCCAGATGTATATGTGCCCAGTAGATGTAGCCAGATATATATGTCCCCAGTAGATGTAGCCAGATGTATATGTCCCCAGTAGATGTAGCCAGGGTTATATGTGCCCAGTAGATGTAGCCAGATGTATATGTGCCCAGTAGACGTAGCCAGAGGTATATGCGCCCAGTAGATGTAGCCAGAGGTATATGTGCCCAGTAGATGTAGCCAGGATTATGTGTGCCCAGTAGATGTAGTCAGGGTTATATGTGCCCAGTAGATGTAGCCAGAGGTATATGGGCCCATGGGTAGCCAGGGTTATATGTCCCAAGTAGATGTAGCCAGGGTTATATGTGCCCAGTAGATGTAGCCAGGGTTATATGTGCCCAGTAGATGTAGCCAGATGTATATGTGCACAGTAGATATAGCCAGATGTATATGTGCCCAGTAGATGTAGCCAGATGTATATGTCCCCAGTAGATGTAGCCAGATGTATATGTCCCCAGTAGATGTAGCCAGATGTATATGTGCCCAGTAGATGTAGCCAGATGTATATATCCCCAGTAGATGTAGCCAGGGTTATATGTGCCCAGTAGATGTAGCCAGATGTATATGTGCCCAGTAGACAAGTGACTGGCAGTGGCAGGCGGCAGCGAGCGGAACTTACCTGCGTCTTCGCTCGTCGCCGGCGCGGGATGATCTGCCGCTACTCTGGTCTGGTTCAGACCAGAGCAGCAGAACTTCCGACGCAGGAGCGAGACGGAAGGTAAGTCCAGGCCCGGCCCTAGACCATTTGCCGCCTGAGGCAAATTTTAAAGAAGCCGCCGCCGCCGCCCCCCCCCCCCCCCCCCCCGTGGGTGTGCGAGGGCCGCCCGAGCTGGAGGGAATAGCGGGCAGGAAGGGGGTATTGGGCCTAGCGGCGGGGAGGGGGGTCGGACCCCCCCCTCCCTCGCCTGGGTCCCCCGTCCTCCGCTCCCCTCCAGCTTGTTAGGTCGCTGGCTGGCTGCAGCTATAAGAGGCAATGGGCGGGGATTACTCACCTCTTCCTCGTTCCAGGCCAGCCTGCGCTCCACTGACGTCACTTCCTGCTACGCCGCAGGAAGTGACGTCAGTGGAGCGCACGCTGGAACAAGGAAGGTGAGTGATCCCCGCCCGTTGCCTCTTATAGCTGCAGCCAGCCAGCGACCTAACAAGCTGGAGGGGAGCGGAGGACGGGGGACCCAGGCGAGGGAGGGGGGGGTCCGACCCCCCTCCCCGCCGCTAGGCCCAATACCCCCTTCCTGCCCGCTATCCCCTCCAGTTCGGGCGGCCCTCCCCACCCACGGACGGGCGGGTGCCGCCCCCCCAGAAGTGCCGCCTGAGGCAAACGTTTCACCCCGCCTCATGGGCGGGCCGGCCCTGGGTAAGTCCCGCCCACTGCCAAGCGCCACTGCCAGTCACTCGTCGGAGGGGGACAGTCAGCGAGGGAGGGAGAGCAGTAAGGTGAGAGAAGGGGGGGGAGATTGCCCCCCTTCTCCACCGCTGCCCACAGCTCTTCCTCCACTGCGCTGCTGACCTGCAACAGAGCGGGCGGCCAATTGGCCGCCCTTTTACGGACGCTGCTGAATTCCTTACGGAATTCACGGGCAGCTTAATTTGTATACAAATTTACGGGCTGCCCGTAAATTTACGGGCGGTTGGCAACACTGCCATCCAGTCAATATATTCATACTGTTCCGTTCACACTTTTATCTAGTCCTCTCTTTTAAGTTTTTAATTTTTAATTTCTGATGTTATGATTTTACAGTTTTATATTTTTACTGTAAATTATGAACAATCAATACATTGCCACAAAACTGTGAAAACCTATGGATAGATAGACAACAATATGTTTTTTTTATATCATTTTTTAGATTTTTTTAAATATATTTTTATAGTATGTGTTATTAATATTCTTTGATTATCTTTTTATTCTACATGTATCACATCATTTTAACCTGTCTTGCAGGTACTTATTTTATCTGTTCAGGTAATATGTAATTGTTACGCTCTGCTATGGATTTTTCATACAATCACCTATATGCATATATCACAATCCACCACTAGATGGCACTGCATCACTAAAATGAACTTGCCCTTACTCTTGTCCTATTCCAAAATGGCACCAGCAACTGCTAGTTGCATCTGCACATGTGCAGAATGACTCAGCACATTTACCAAGCACTGTGATTGGTCAATCAACCCCCAAAGTAGTATAAATGAGCACTCCTGGAAGTGAGCCCTCACAGAGGTGCCTGGCTCTGCTACTGACCACATATGGTAAGTCCCAGCTTTCTTTCCTTACGATATCTTCATTTTTTTCCATTACTTGTGAATTTTTGCATTGAGAATTCGGTTTTTGATTCGAGGTTTATCTTGGATTTTTACATTCTTTGCTTTTAGTTCAAAAATACACGAGTTCAATATTTTATTGTGAAAACATATAAAACTATATTTTAGCGCAAAACGTCTAAAACAATTTTTATTCTAGCGCGAAAGATCTGTGTTTTTTTTTTTTTTTTTTTGTGGAAATGTGCAATGTACGCAAAAACCGCACAAGTTAACTGGAATTTTTCCTAAAATTGTTCACTTGAAATTTGAATTAACAACTTAACGACCGCCCACTGCACAGGGGCGGTCGGAAAGTGGAAGCCCCAAGGACCGCCGTACGCACAGAGGCGGCGGTCCTTTTAGGGGCATGGGCGGAGCGATTGCGGCATCCATGATGCGATCCTCCGCCGGGGATCGATGGCCGGTGATTTAGCCTCCAGCCCGCTGGCCAATTAGTAGCACCGGTGGGCGGAGGAATACAGAAATACAGCCAATTAAAGTGTATAAAGCACTTTGTTAGGTAAACAAAGTGCTTTATACACGCTTCCTCCTCGCCTCGTGGTCTCATTGTTCCAGAGACCACCAGCGAGGAGGAAGCAGTAGTGTGTATACACCACACATTTATTTATTTTTTCACATAGCCCCCCCCTGATCTCCCACCCCAGCCTTCAGACCCCCCTGATCACCCTAGCAGACCCCTGCCAGCACCCTTGCACCCCTCTAAAACCCCCACCCACCCACCTGTCACTAACTATCGATGCTATCCCCTAGATTAGGTCCCTAACTACCTCCTAATCAACCCTGATTCCCCCCCCCCCTACCTTTAGATCACCCCCAGACTACCCCCCTGTATTCTGTATACAGCTAGATTTCCCCCTGTCTATCACCTGTCTATCACCCCTCAGCACCCCCACCCATCAGAGCAGACCCTAACTGCCCCGCGGGGGCATCAGATCACCTGCCCAGACCCTCGATAGCCCTCGGACCCGCTCCTCCTGATTACATCCCCTGCGCATTGTTTACATCTGTCCTCCCCAGAAATCACTAACTGATCTTCGATCAGTAACCACCTGTGTCTGCCTCTCATCAGATCAGGACTCAGTCTGCCCCATGTGGGCTCCTGATCAACCCCCCCACCCCCTCAAATTGCCCTCAGACCCCCCCCCCCCCCCTAATCACCTTCTGAGTGCATTATTTTTGACTGTGCTGTGATTGTATTCGATTGTGCTGCAATTGTATTTGATTGTTTGATTGCCTCTGAGATCCCCCTTCTCCTCCCACCACCTCCAACCACCACCTTCCGAGTGCATCAGATTTGCTTGTGCTGTGATTGGATTCGATTGTGCTGTAATTGTATTTGATTGTCCAGTGATCAGCTTTGATTGTTTGATTGCCTCTGAGACCCCACTCGCCACCACCCCCAAACCCCCCACCCCAGATCATCCCCCTGTTACTATCCTAGTGATCTAAAAACAGTGATCAGTGAAAACTGACACTTTTTTAGTATCAATAGTGTTAGCAGTTAGGCCAGTTAGCTAGGCCCCTTTGTTAGGGTCAGTTAGAGCCCAGCCCACTGCACCGCATTCACCGACTAGTCGCCAATTAGCGCCATCACTGTCGCTAATCAGCATTGGTACTATATAGTATCTAGGGATCATTCCTGATCGCAGACAGATCTACAGCAGTACATTAGGGTCACCTTAGTGTAGGCTCCACTAAAAAAACGCAGTGTTTACCCGATCAGGCCTGATTGTTCGCCCGCACTTGCGTTCAGCTGCCCCACTGTAGTGACAGATTTTTTTTTTTTTTTTCTGATCACTGCAAAAACACTGTACACTAGCTGTGGCGCTGTAAAGATCAGTTTTTATTTTTATTTTTTATTTTTTTCAATCAAAACTCAGCGACCACAGCTTTCTACCTCTCAAATACTCCCTTTTGCTAGTTAGGTGCTTTATTTTTTTATTTTTATATTTTCTCTGGGTAGTCTGAGGAAAACCCCATAAATTTAGCAGTCCACAATGGCAAGAAGGGGGATTTCCGATGAGGAGGTATACAGGTACATGGACCAGTCGGATGAGAGCGTTTGGGAAAACTCAGCCGACGAATCATCCGGGTCAGAATTTGAACCTGTGGAAAGCAGTGGTTCTCTGACCGAAAGTGATGACGAGGTTTTGGTCCCGGTTAGAGCCAGGCGTACCAGACCCCATGTCGTTAGACCACAGGTGGCGCAGGATCCGCCTCAAGGGCAGCAGGGTGGTGCTAGCGCTGATGAGTTTTCTTAGTGAGGCAGGCACCAGCAACGCAGCATCTCCTGGACTTAGTACCAGTACTTCCGTAGACCCTGGTGAAGTGGTGAGTGCCAGCATGGAAGTTGAAACTGGTACGGTGGCACGTGCAGTAGTACCCCCGTCGCAGCCACCAAGAAGAAGACGGGCCCGTAGTACCCATAGACTCCCAGAGGTGCTGGCAAATCCAGATTGGCAATCCCCTGATTCCGCCACACCCGTAGTGCCCACTTTCACCGCCCAGTCTGGAGTCCAGGTGGCGACAGCTCATCTAGGAACGGCCCTAGACTTTTTGCAGCTGTTCATCACCCAGGTTCTCTTGAACTTAATTGTGGTTGAGACCAACCGTAAAGCCACACAATTAATCACCGAGAACCCGGATAGCAGCTATGTCCAGCCTTTCCGGTGGAAACCAGTCCAAGTTTCCGAACTTAAAATCTTTTTGGCCGTTATCCTTCACTTGGGACTAATGAAATAGAATGTATTGCAGTCGTATTGGTCTACGAACCCAGTACATCATGTTCCCTTGTACCCTGCTGCCATGTCCAGGACACGATTTGAGTCCATCCTGCGCTTCCTGCACTTCAATGACGACAAAACCAGTCACTAAAAGGACCACCCTGCTTATGACCGGCTCCACAAAATTCGGCCCCTCATAGACCACCTGTCATTTGCAGATGCTTATACCCCTGAACAGAACATCTGCGTAGACGAGTCCCTCTTACACTTTACCGGGCGTCTTGGCATCAAACAGTACATCCCAAGCAAGCGCGCCCAGTATGGGGTTAATATGTATAAGCTCTGTGAAAGGGCCACAGGCTATACATGTCGTTTTAGGGTCTATGAGGGAAAAGACTCAAAATTGGAGCCGGTCGGATGCCCTGACTACCTGGGGAGCAGTGGAAAGGTTGTGTGGGACTTGGTGTCACCCTTGTTCCAGAAGGGGTACCATCTTTATGTTGTCAACTATTACACAAGTGTGGCCCTCTATCAGCACTTAGTTAGAAGGCATCCGATGCTGTGGCACTGCGTGGCCTAGTCGCCGACTTCCCCCAATGGCTCATTACCACTAGACTTGAATGGGGGCAGAGGGCCGCCTTGCGTACTGACGACCTGCTCGCGGTGAAATGGAGGGACGTTTACTTTCTGTCCCCCATTCACACAGACACGACAGTCCAAATTCAACGGGCAACTGAGGTAATTGAAAAGCCCCTTGTCGTCCACGAATATAATGTCAACATGGGAGGGGTGGACTTCAATGACCAGAGGTTAGCGCCCTATTTAGTTTCCCGGAAAACAAGACGCTGGTATAAGAAAGTGTCTTTTTATCTGATTCAATTGGCAGTTTACAACAGCTTTGTTCTCTACAGTAAGGCTGGGAGAACTGGATCTTTCCTTCAATTTCAGGAACAGATCGTTCTGGACCTCCTGTATCCAGGAGGTGCCAGGCCCCCCTCCCCAAATGCAACTAGCCGACTGCATGGAAGGCATTACGTCTACCAGCTTCCGAGTACCCCAGTTCAACGCATCCGAAGAAAACGTTGTCGTGTCTGCAGCAGTGCTAGAAGGACTGACCAGTTTTTATTGTCCCAAATGTCCTGACCAGCCTGGCCTATGCCTAGGGGAGTGTTTTGAGAGGTACCACGAGCAGGTACACTATTAGAACCTAGGGAACTCCAGACACAGGAGTAGGCACACACTCAGTGGTATTTCGCACATTGTCCCAGGGGGAGGAGAGGTACGTTTGAAAACCAAACAAACAGGTAAGCATAAAAGTCGGAAGAAGGATCGGTTTCCATGCTTGATATTGCTGATCTGTGCTGGGTTGGCGATATAAGACGGCATGTTTGAATTTCCCTTGAGTGTGGACACCCCCGGTTTATATGTGATTTACTTTGGGCCTATGATGATACTTTAATGCCACATAGAGTCATCTATATTGGCAGGCATATTGCTGTATACTACAGGCATAATGCTGTATACTAAAGTTGGTGGCTCACCCTGAGTGCAGGGTGGCACGGTGTGTCTCTCTCCTGAGGTTATCACTGCCATTGATGTGGAGGAAGATCTGCCATTGATATGGAGCAAGGTATGTTTGCCGTTCATTTTTCCTTTCAGCCCAGAGTGCATTACCCGTATACCCAATATAAGGAGTATAGCAGAAACTCCTAATACTGGCCGTACATGTAATGATTGCAGAGACCCTAAAATGCTAGGACAGACTCCACAAATGACCCCATTTTGGAAAGAGGACATCCTAAAGTATTCTGTGAGGTGCATGGTGAGTTCATAGAAGATTTAAGTTTTTGTCACAAGTTAGCAGAATGCTTTTTTTTTTGTTATTTTATTTTTTTACAAAGTGTCATTTTCCGTTGTGACAAAAAATAAAATTTTCAATGACCTCACCATTCCCCTCATGAAATACCTTGTGTATTCTTTCCAAAATGGGGTCATTTGTGGGGTTTGTTAACTGTCCTGGCAAGTGGGGGGTGCTAAATGTTGAGCACCCCTGTAAAGCCTAAAGGTACTCATTGTACTCTGGGCCCCTTAGCGCAGTTAGGGTGCAAAAAAGTGCCATACATGTGGTATCGCCGTACTCAGGAGAAGTAGTATAATGTATTTTTACATATACCCATGCTGGGTGGGAGAAATACCTCTGTAAATGACAATCCTTTTTGTTTTTTACACACAATTGTCCATTTACAGAGATTTCTCCCACCCAGCATGGTTATGTGTACAAATACACCCCAAAACACATTGTACTACTTCTCCCGAGTATGGCGATACCACATGTGTGGCACTTTTTTGCACCCTAACTGCGCTAAGGGGCCCAGAGTACAATGAGTACCTTTAGGATTTCAAAGGTCATTTTGCGGCATTTGGTTTCCAGACTACTCCTCGCGGTTTAGGGCCCCTAAAATGCCAGGGCAGTATAGGAACCCCACAAATGACCCCATTTTAGAAAGAATACATACCAAGGTACTCTGTTAGGAGTATGGTGAGTTCATAGATTTTATTTTTGTCACAAGTTAGCGGAAAGTGACACTTTGTGAAAAAAAAAAACAATAAAAATCAATTTCCGCTAACTTGTGACAAAAAATAAAATCTTCTATGAACTCACTATGCCTCTCAGTGAATACTTTGGGCTGTCTTCTTTCCAAAATAGGGTCATTTGGGGAGTATTTATACTATCCTGGAATTCTAGCCCCTCATGAAACATGACAAGTGGCCAGAAAAGTCAGATGCTTCAAAATGGGAAAATTCACTTTTTACACCATAGTTTGTAAATGCTATAACTTTTACCCAAACCAATAAATATAGGCTGAATAGGTTTATTTTATTTTTTTTTTAAAATCAAAAACATTTGTCCACATTTTTCGTGCTGCATGTATACAGAAATTTTACTTTATTTGAAAAATGTCAGCACAGAAAGTTAAAAAAATCATTTTTTTGCCCAAATTCTTTTTTTTTTTCTTTGTTTATGAATATAATAAGTAAAAATCGCAGCAGCAATCAAATAGCTCCAAAAGAAAGCTTTATTAGTGACGAGAAAAGGAGCCAAAATTCATTTAGGTGGTAGGTTGTATGACCAAGCAATAAACCGTGAAAGCTGCAGTGGTCTGAATGGGAAAAAAAGGGTCTGGTCCTTAAAGTGAACCTAAAGCTAAACCAAAAAAATGAGATTAACTCACCTGGGGCTTCCCTCAGCCCCCTGCAGCCGATCGGTGCCCTCGCAGCTCCGCTCCGATGCCTCTGCACCCGCCGGCGAACACTTCCGGTTTGGCCGTCACATGGGTTATGAGCCAATTATCTCTGTTTACAGCTATTGCTCCGTTGTTATTGCCTGATGAAGCGGGATCAAACCTACGAAACGTGTTGCATATTTGGAGTTCATAAATAAAATATATTGACTGTCTTTACTACAGTCGTTGTGTGTCTACTTGGAGGAGGTAAGTCCACCACTACCGCCTCTATTTACCAAGAATTTGGTTTTTAACCTCCCTGGTGGTAAGCCCGTGCTGAGCACGGGCTATGCCGCGCAGGGGGATTTCTCAGGCCCTGCTGGGCCGATTTTGATGATTTTTTTTTTTTTTTTCAGCACGCAGCTAGCACTTTGCTAGCTGCGTGTGCCCTCTGCCGCCGCTCCGCACTGGTTACGCGGCGCTTCCTGCGCCATGAGGCCCCCCCCCAGACCCCGTGCGCTGCCTGGCCAATCAGTGCCAGGCAGCGCTGAGGGGTAGATCGGGTCTCCCAATGACGTCATAACGTCATGCCGCTCATCGCCATGGTGACGGGGGATGCCCTCCAGGAGATCCCGTTCTTTGAACGGGATCTTCGATCGCCGGAGGCGATCGGAGGGGCTGGGGGGATGCCACTGAGCAGTGGCTATCATGTAGCGAGACTTTGTCTCGCTACATGTAAGAATAAAAAAAAAAGACTTTGCTGCCCCCTGGCGGATTTTTAATAAACCGCCAGGAGGGTTAAGCTCATTTAGCTTCCTTTTATCCTTTTGGCGCCTCTGTTCTCCTGCATAATATTGAGTCCACCCCGGGTGGAGGGTTGAACCCCCTTTTTCTCATCTACAGAGAGCGACTTCTTATTCCTGAGTGGGGTCAGGAAAATCTCCCCACCTGCCTTTACAGTGGTTGCCTAATGGTAACCCTGGTTTGTGAGTATTAATATTTACTGTGTCTAGTAACCATTTACCAGTACATATTACACTATTGGGGCTCTTGGTGTTCCTTGTTTTTAGCCCATTTTTGGGTGGCTTTTTTACTAGTAGATATATAATCTACTTTCTATTGGTTTTAGATATTCCAGGCTTGCATATTTGTATGTAGGGATGAACAGGCAAAATTCTGTAACTTGATTTTGTAATTCTTTTTCTCCAATACCAGTTGCTTGGCAGAGCTGCTAATTAGGGGTGGTCAATCAGATGCAAATCAGTTTGAGTTGGTGCAGTGTTGTTTTTTTGTTTTACCCCTGTAATATCTATATCTGTTAATAAACCTTTAATGACTGCCGCCTGTAGTGATCAGTAGTTATTGCTAAGGCAATAGTTTTGGGACCCAGTGCTCCACAGATGCATTGCTCTGCCATTACCTAGTGATGCATCTGTACAGCACTGGGGCCCCTGACCTGTTGCCCTAGCATTCACATCCGATCACTACTGATATGTATGCTTGGGATAATGGTCTGCTGCATGCTCAGCTAGTAGTGAAATAAGGTATCACTGTAATCGGGAAGGGCCAAACTGTGGCACTTGTCATGTGGAAACTGAAAAAGTGTTTCTGCATTCCCCCCCCATGGGGGGCTGCCATCTTTGTCATGGGGGCAGCCATCTTTTTGGTTGAAAGGAGGTGACAAGGAGCAGGAGACACAGTTCCAACTGTCCTGATTACCCCTCCCAGCTGCACACGCTAGGCTTCGAATGTCAAATTCAAAATGTAAAAAAAAAAAAAAAATGCACCAAAACAGCAGAACGAGAACCACATCATCAGAAATCCCATCATGCTTTGCACAGCATAAGGGAAAAAAAAGCCCGGGCAGTTTTGTTCTGTGCAGCTAAAAATGAGGCTTGTATAAGAGAAACAAAGTTCTGATGCTGTGAAACTGTTAAAACACCAAGCCTTTTCAGTGCTGGTGAGTCGGGTTTTTTTTTTTAGTCCGGAGGTTCACTTTAAGTTAGGGGTCTAAAACAATTTTTAATTCCTTTGGGTGCCAATGTTCCCATTTTGAGCTATATTTTGTCTCCTGGTTGCGCCCCATCTAATTGGGGTAGAAATGTTTCAAGTGCGCAATTTGACATGTATTTTGGTTTGCAGTCATGTCTTGCCATAAACTAAATGTTTAAGCTACTGTATGTACTTGCATGCAAGACTTTCTGCATCATTTTTTTGATGGCCTGATATGTTTATGCTGCCGCTGGCAGTCCTTGCACTTGCTTGTGATGGTTTGGTGTGATTTGCATGCATATGTTTTATAAAAGGGAAATGTAATAGGCCATTAAATATCAGTATTCTGTACACAACAGGGTCTTCCACTAGGCAACCTAGGCAGGTTGTTAAAGGAAACATTATCTGAGAAGGGATCTGGATGTTTCCTTTTTTTAAAGAGACACTGAAGCGAACTAATTTTGCCTATTTTACCTTATAATTCGCTTCAGTGCTCTAATGCCAAGTAATCCGCCGTGTCCCCGCCACTAAACGAGGGCTGCAGAGCCCCCAAATCCCTCCGCAAATTTCCATGACCAACTTGGTCATGGATTTTGCTGCGCTGAGGGGCAGAGCTTCCAGCTGTAGCTCTGCCCCTCCTGACGTCAATCGCAGCGCGATCCGCCGCAATTGATGTCCAGGAAATGCCGGACAGATTGCGCCCCCCCCATTACAGCACTGAAGCGAATTATAAGGTAAAATAGGCAAAATTAGTTCGCTTCAGTGTCTCTTTAAACAATACCAGTTGCTTGTCAGTCATGCTGATCTCTTTGGCTGCAGTAATGACTGAATCACACACCTGAAACAAGCATGCAGCTAATCCAGTCTGACTTCAGTCAGAGCATCTGGTCTACATGCTTGTTGAGGGGCTGTGGCTAAAAGTATTAGAAACACAGGATCAGCTTGAGTGAGGCAACTGGTATTATATTAAAAGGAAAAATCCATATCCTTCTCAGTTTAGATTCCCTTTAACCTCCCTAGCGGTATGGACAGATATATCTGTCCATAAAAACATGCTGTGAACAGTATAAACGTGCATACACATCAATGCTCTCCTGCACTGTATACTAGACCCTTGCTTGACACATTTTGGCAAGTTACAGGAAAAAAAAAGGTTTAAAAATAAATTGTATCACTTTTTACACAGAAATCCTGGGAAAAACGCCAGGGAGTTAAAGGACATCCAAGGTGAAAATAAACTGAGAAAAAAACAGTTGTATCTATCCTCCTTCTCCTAAAAGTGTGTTTTTCCCGGATCGTCACTCGGACAGCACCCCTGGATGAGACTTGTCTCCCTCCCCACCGTGGACAGGAACTGTAAAAGAAGAATTTGCATAAACGACAGGCAGCCTGCTATATAAGCTACTTACTTGCTGCTATACTTCAGTATAGTTTCCTGTCCGGACGGAGTGGAGGGAGAGGTCTCCAGGGTGCCATCCGTGTCAGTCGGCAGGGGCAGCGTGTAGCAGGACTCCCGATAGGGCTGTGCAGGGAACAGTGGGGAGTCTTGCAGCGTATGGGAGGCTTCTCCAATGGAGGCAGCGGTGTTATGCTCGCAGGAAGAAATTCACTTCCGGTTCACCTGGAAGTAGTCACGCGCTGGCGTCCCGCGTGATCTGAGGTCTGCAGAGCGGCGGTGAGAGGCGAAACAGCTGATTCTAATTACAACATGAAGATGCCTGACTAATTATGCGGCAGGGGCCACGGCGGTGATATGTAATCAGCTTGGAGGCTGATTGATCAAGGTATGTGAGGCTGATTAACATAATTTAAGCGGCAGGGGCAGCATTAAAGGGATACTGTAGGGGGTCGGGGGGAAAATGAGTTGAACTTACCCGGGGCTTCTAACCTGTCCCCCGCAGACATCCTGTGCCTGCGCAGTCACTCCCCAATGCTCTGGCCCCGCCTCCAGTTCACTTCTAGAATTTCAGACTTTAAAGTCTGAAAACCACTGTGCCTGCATTGCTGTGTCCTTGTTCCCGCTGATGTCACCAGGAGCGTACTGTGCAGACACAGACCATACTAGGCCTACGTAGTACGCACCTGGTGACATCAGCGGGATCGAGGACTATGAAAACCTCTAGTAATAGTTGTTCCTTGTTTGTGGGTTTTTTTTTTTTTTTTTTTTTTTTTTTTTATAGCCTAAAAAACATGACAAGTCGGACAAATCTGATAAAAATGAAAAGTCTGAAAGATCTGATAAAACTGCTGCTCAAACCAGTCAGCATGGTTCAAGCAGGTCTGAGAAGAAATGTGCAATCTGTAGCAGTTGTTTATCTTTATATTCCTCTAAGAAGCTATGTCAGAACTGTACAGAGAAGGTTGTTAAAGTGAAACTTAAGCCAGAAAAAAAAAATGAGTTTTACTCACCTGGGGCTCAGGGCCGGATTTGTACTTTTTACCGCCCAAGGCCAGCTGTCATCAACCGCAGAAGAGAGATATCCAGCACAAGCTGAAGCCACAGGGGACCAGAGGCAAAATCCTGTCCTGTGACTTGAATAGGAGGGGAAGCTGGGCATCGGCACCATCACAGGCACAGCAGCTCACAGATTGTGATGGGTAGCACACTCAGACTCTCCCTGGGCGGAAGCAGAATCAGCAAGTGGCACACATCGGGATGCTGATCTGCACTTTGTGGAAGTTGTGGAACTTGCCTGCTGTATGTTCCGCTTCCTGCCTCCAGTGCCCCTCCGAGATTTTTCATCCTCTGCCAGCCGCTGCCACTGTGTGACGAGATGTAACATGCCAGACCTTGATGTCCAGCCTGCCCGCTGCTATCTAAAAACTTTTGAAGCAGGGCGGCCAGACTCCTTCTCCCTCCCTTCCCCGATCCTCCCCCTGCACGCACCCGCAGAGTAGCAGCAGAAACAGCCACTTTACCTCTCCAGGTTCCAGCGCCAAAGCTTCCTTGCTGCCGCTGGGCGCCTCTCTCTTGCTGGCGATTCCCACCATGTGACTCGCCGGTAACCTGCCGGCGAGTCACATGGGAGCGACGCTGACTGGAGAAAGAAGCGCCCAGCGGCACAGGGACAAAGGAAGCTTCGGCGCTGGAGCCTGGAGAGGTAAAGTGGCTGTTTCTGCGGGGGCAGGATCGGGGAAGGGAGGGAGAGGGGCACTGAGCGAAGTGATGCGGCCACTGGCCGCTTACAGGAAGCTGCCGGGGGGTCACAGCAGGCTTGCTCTCTCCACCAGGCAGCCAGCATCAATCCAAGCCCACATAGCGAAGGGGCGGCTGTGGACTCGCAGCGGCTCCTCTCAGGGCTGGTGACCGGTGCAGTCAACCTGTCACCACCCGCCCCTAAAACTCTGGTGGAATCTGGCGCCCTAGGAACGGGCCTTGGAGGCCTTTCCCCAAATCCGGCCCTGCTGGGGCTTCTACCAGCCCCCTGCAGCAGTCCTGTGCCCTCGCAGCCACTCACTAATCCTCTGGTTCCCCGCTGCCAGCTAGATTCGTTTTTGCCAACAGGCCTGTCAGGACTGGCCACACGTAGCTTGTTCCGCATTCCCGACTGTAATTAGCGCTACTGCGGGCCGCAATGCGTACAAAAATACAGGGAGTGCAGAATTATTAGACAAGTGGTATTTTTGAGGAATAATTTTATTATTAAACAACCATGTTCTCAATGAACCCAAAAAAACTCATTAATATCAAAGCTGAAGATTTTTGAAAGTAGTTCTTAGTTTGTTTTTAGTTTTAGTTATTTTAGGGAGATATCTGTGTGTGCAGGTGACTATTACTGTGCATAATTATTAGGCAACTTAACAAAAAACAAACACATACCCATTTCAATTATTTATTTTTACCAGTGAAACCAATATAACATCTCAACATTCACAAATATACATTTCTGACATTCAAAAACAAAAACAAATCAGTGACCAATATAGCCTCCTTTCTTTGCAAGGACACTCAAAAGCCTGCCATCCATGGATTCTGTCAGTGTTTTGATCTGTTCACCATCAACATTGCGTGCAGCAGCAACCACAGCCTCCTAGACACTGTTCAGAGAGGTGTACTGGTTTCCCTCCTTGTAAATCTCACATTTTATGATGGACCACAGGTTCTCAATGGGGTTCAGATCAGGTGAACAAGGAAGCCATGTCATTAGTTTTTCTTCTTTTATACCCTTTCTTGCCAGCCACGCTGTGGAGTACTTGGATGCGTGTGATGGAGCATTGTCCTGCATGAAAATCATGTTTTTCTTGAAGGATGCAGACTTCTTCCTGTACCGCTGCTTGAAGAAGGTGTCTTCCAGAAACTGGCAGTAGGACTGGGAGTTGAGCTTGACTCCATCCTCAACCCGAAAAGGCCCCACAAGCTCATCTTTGATGATACCAGCCCAAACCAGTACTCCACCTCCACCTTGCTGGCGTCTGAGTCGGACTGGAGCTCTCTGCCCTTTACCAATCCAGCCACGGACCCATCAAGACTCACTCTCCATCAGTCCATAAAACCTTAGAAAAATCAGTCTTGAGATATTTCTTGGCCCAGTCTTGACGTTTCAGCTTGTGTGTCTTGTTCAGTGATGGTCGTCTTTCAGCCTTCCTTACCTTGGCTATGTCTCTGAGTATTGCACACCTTGTGCTTTTGGGCACTCCAGTGATGTTGCAGCTCTGAAATATGGCCAAACTGGTGGCATCTTGGCAGCTGCACGCTTGACTTTTCTCAGTTCATGGGCAGTTATTTTGCGCCTTGGTTTTTCCACACGCTTCTTGCGACCCTGTTGACTATTTTGAATGAAACGTTGATTGTTCGATAATCACGCTTCAGAAGCTTTGCAATTTTAAGAGTGCTGCATCCCTCTGCAAGATATCTCACTATTTTTGACTTTTCTGAGCCTGTCAAGTCCTTCTTTTGACCCATTTTGCCAAAAGGAAAGGAAGTTGCCTAATAATTATGCACACGTGATATAGGGTGTTGATGTCATTAGACCACACCCCTTCTCATTACAGAGATGCACATCACCTAATATGCTTAATTGGTGGTAGGCTTTCGAGCCTATACAGCTTGGAGTAAGGCAACATGCATAAAGAGGATGATGTGGTCAAAATACTAATTTGCTTAATAATTCTGCACTCCCTGTAAATTGCGTACAAAAACAAAAATTCGTAATGTGGCAACGCATATTTTTGTACGCGTTGCGGCCCGCAATAGCGCTAATTACAGTCGGGAATGCGGAAAAAGCTACGCGTGGCCAGTCCTGACGGGCCTGTCGGCAAAAATGAAACTAGCTGGCACCGGGGGACCAGAGGATTAGTGTGTGGCTGCGAGGGCACAGGACTGCTGCAGGGGGCTGGCAGAAGCCCCAGATGAGTAAAACATTTTTTATTTATTTTTTTTTTTCTTCCCCCCCCCCCCCCCCCCCCCCCCTGACTTACATGTCTCTTTGAAGATGACTCACCTGTCATATTTAAAGATTTAATGGGCTGGATGAGGTCTGAGATGTCCACGGCAATAAGGGAGATTAAGGACTCTGCCATTGCTTCCAATTCTATGGTTCCCTCTGATGTTCCAGGAACTAGTGGAGATATGGACACAATGCCTGCAGTTGCTATTCCAGCATCCCCTGTATTGGCTTTATCTCAGCCGGGGCCCTCCGGTTCTAAGCGTAGAAGAGAGAGTGAGATGGAGGGTCCAGAATTATCTGAGGGAGAGATTTCTGAATTGGATCAGGCATCAGATCTAGAGGAACAAGTCTCTAATGCTGATAGATCAAAATTTGCTTTTTCTACTGATTTAATGAAGGATTTATTGGGGGCTATGTATGATACAATGGGTATCAAGACAGAGAAAAAATCTTTGACACCTTTGGATGAGATGTACAGAACTTTGGTGGACCCCCAGCCTCAGTTTATCCCAGTCCATTCCACCTTAAAGGGTATGATTAAGGAGTGGGATAACCCTGAGAAACGGGCCTTCTGGCCTAGATCTTTGTCCAATCGTTACCCTTTTTCTCCCGAAGATCAGGGGTTTTGGGGTCCTCCGCGTAGGTTGGACCCATCTTTTTCAAAGGTGTCAAAGAAAACGGATTTATTATTTGAGGATTTTGGTAGTTTGAAGGATCCAATTGACAAAAAGATGGACAACCTTTTGCGTAGAGCATGGGAATCCTCTTCCTTGACATTCAAGCCCGCTGTAGCTTCTACGGCAGTAAGTAGATCATTGAAGACATGGCTACTAGAAATGCAGAATAAGATTGCTTCCGGGGTTCCTCGAGAAGAAATTCTTAATGACTTTCCTAAAGTTTTAAATGCCTCTAATTATATGGTGGATGCTTCAGGCGACACTGTAAAGCTTACGGCCAGAACAACTGCCTTGGTTAACTCAGCTACAAGAGGTATATGGGTTAAAACTTGGAGTGGTGATAATTCCTCAAATTCAAAGTTGTGTGGCATACCATGTGAAGGAGGACTGCTTTTTGGATAGATGATACATTATATAGAACATCAGATAGAAAGAAAAACTTTCCAGAAAAGACTATTCCAGTATAAGCGGCCATTTCGTCCCCCTAATAGAACTGAGCAGTATTCCAAGTCCTCCAAAGGTAAACGTTGGGCCCCATACAGACCACAGAAGTCAAAACCCAACTTCAATCCAGCCAAGAGGCAGGATAAGCAATGACGCCAGGATTCCAGTGGGGGGGAGAGTTGCAAACTTTTTTTTTTTTTTTAGAAGCAGCCTCGATTCACAAGTCAGTGGTTGCTAAAGATTGTTTCAGAGGGGTACTGTAACGATCTGTGTCAGCACACAGAGAGAATCTGATTATTGATGATCTGCAGCATCATCAACTTTACAGATGTATACTTGATTATGGATCTGCAGAATCACCAATAATACAAGTATGACTAACCTCTGGACACCTAATAAAGAGTAAGTGTTTGGTGTAACTGTAGGCTATCTCCCGTGAGGCGGGAGATACAGGCAGCTCGGCCAAGAACCACCTGAGGGGCAGGTGGCCCTGGGAAGTGCAGGAGCTATCTCCTTGAGAGAGAGTAGTGAGAACCTGGCAACCAGGGATATCTAGAGATCAGGTAATAGACTGTACTGCAGCCAGGGGACTCCAGGAGAAGAGGCCACTGGCTGCTAACCGGCCGGACTCTCTGAGGAGCAGGAGTCCTAGTTGCAACTGACACTTGGTGGAATGGTGTCACTGCTAGTACAGATAGATTGAGGGTGAGTGACAGCCCGGAAGGTCGGGCAGGCCAGGTCGGCAACAGACGAGCAGATGAGGTACAGAGACCGAAGGCTGATTCGGTAACCGGGTACAGGCAGGGTCTGGCAACAGGTTGGCAGATATGCAGAGGTACCGAATCAGAAAGCAACAAAAAGGTTGACAGAGCAAATAGTCATAACAGAAATAGAGCAGAGTCCTAGTCTGAGGTGTGAGGTCCTTGGTCTCGACACCCAGGAACTGGTCTAAAGTATAACACAAGCGTAATCTGGCTAAGTGTGAATTCCCAGGTCCTCCTGGTTCTAACACACTGTAGGATCTGACTGGTCTGAGTGCTCACACGCAAGTATTAGCAACGGCAGACAACCTGAGACCGACCAGCAAGATCTACATATAGTGCAGCGCCACTCAGCCAATCACACGCTGCGCTGGGATCAGCTGATCGACCTGATCTCTCTCCTCAAAAGGTGGATCAGCGCAACACCAGGCCGCCTCCGAATGGCCTCCATCAGAGATGCGCTGAGCCCCCCCCAGGAACTACAAACGCACCTTGAACCCAAACAGAAGCTCTGCATATACACCAAAAGCATGGCTGTTAAGTGGGAGCAGCTGACCAAAAACGAATTACATTAGTACATAGCAAGGAAATGAGCAGCGCTACTTAAAAACAGACTAGTGCCTACCTGCAAAAGAGTGCAAGCCCCACTTGTGGGGTCGAATACACACCGAGCATACACATGACCTGTCCTCCACTAGAGGAGGATGTTGGTTTCCATTAACCTCCTTAGCGGTAACCCCGTGTGTGACACGGGGTAAGCCGCCGGAGGGTGCCGCTCAGGCCCTGCTGGGCCGATTTAAATTTTTTTTATTTGCTGGACGCAGCTAGCACTTTGCTAGCTGCGCCAACACCCCGATCGCCGCTGCCGCGCGCCCGATCGCCGCTATCCGGTGCGGCGCGCGCCCCCCCCCAGACCCCGTGCGCTGCCTGGCCAATCAGTGCCAGGCAGCGCCGAGGGGTGGATCGGGTCTCCCAATGACGTCGGTGACGTCATCCCGCCCCGTCGCCATGGCGACGGGGGAAGCCCTCCAGGAAATCCCGTTCTTTGAATGGGATTTCCTGATCGGAGATCGCCGAAGGCGATCGAAGAGGGTGGGGGGATGCATGATTTTAAAAAAAAAAAATTTCAAAAAAAAAAAACTGCTGCGCTGCCCCCTGGCGGTATTTTTCATACCGCCAAGGGGGTTAACAGCTTGCATGCAACCTATTAAGTACTCGTCCCTCCCACTGCGAAGAAGTCAAACCCCCATGGGAGGGGCCTAACACTAACTAAATCCTAACCTATGTATATACATAGCCTGGGTGCGGCTAATCAAATAAAATTGAAAATTGCTGTTTGGGTTCAAGGTGCGTTTGTAGTTCCTGGGGGGGCTCAGCGCATCTCTGATGGAGGCCATTCGGAGGCGGCCTGGTGTTGCGCTGATCCACCTTTTGCTCAATTTTTGATTTTATTTGATTAGCCGCACCCAGGCTATGTGTATATACATAGGTTAGGATTTAGTTAGTGTTAGGCCCCTCCCATGGAGGATTGACTTCTTTGCAGTGGGAGAGACGAGTACTTAATAGGTTGCATGCAAGCTGTTAATGGAAACCAACATCCTCCTCTAGTGGTAGACAGGTCATGTGTATGCTCGGTGTGTATTCGACCCCACAAGTGGGGCTTGCACTCTTTTGCAGGTAGGCACTAGTCTGTTTTTAAGTAGCGCTGCTCATTTCCTTGCTATGATCTCTCTCCTACTGGCATAAAGGTCCTGCCTCCCAGCGCGCGTACCTCTCAATCTGTGTGCACTAGAAGACTCAGACAACCCAGACACATGCTGCTGTGCGGAAACCGCCGGTCTGAAAGCGGAGACAGCCGCCCCGCTGCCAGACCGCGCAGCGGCATCTCCGCAATCCATTACAGGTAGCAGATTGAGTTCAGTCATCCTCCTCCTCCTCTAAGGTTTTGCATTACTCCCCAACCCCAAGATCAAAGAAAGTGTCTGGCATTGCAAAACAAGGCACTTTCTCTACTGAAGAAGGGGGTAATAAGATACGAACCAAGATGTCAGAGAGAGAATTCTATTCTCTGGTGTTTCTGGTAAAGCCACAGGGAACTTACCGGTTTATCTTAAAGCTGACAAAGTTAAATTTGAATGTAAAATACAGGAAATTCAGGATGGATAATATAAAATCTGTGATTCATCTCTTGCAGAGAAACGATTTTCTTGCCTCCCTAGATCTCAAGGATGCATACCTTCACCTACCCATCCATCCGTCATCTCAACAGTATCTAAGATTTGCAGTCCACAGGGAGGAAGAGGTAAGACACTTTCCGTTTATTGCTCTTCCTTTTGGACTTTCCTCTGCCCCATGGCTATTTACCAAGGTGATGTCTGAGGTTCTAGCTGAGCTTAGACTGATGAAAGTTAATATTCTCGGATATTTAGATGACTTTTTGATTTGGGGCCCTTCAGCAGAAGTGGTAAGGTTACAGACAGGGTCGGCGTTAGAATATCTCCAGTTGGATTGGCTTATTAATTGGGAGAAATATTCCCTTGTTCCATCCCAGGTCATAGAATTTCTAGGTTTTAACATTGATACTAGAAAGGAGAAGATCTTCATGCCTGGTAGAAAAATTACTGCTATTCTAAACGCAGTTTTTTTTTTTTCCCTTTCAGAACGCAAGAACGATATCACTGAGGAAAGCAATGGCAGTACTCTGCCTCCTAACAGCCTCATTTCCTGCAGTACAGTGGGGGCAAATTCCATGCAAGAGTTCTGCAGTTGTGGATACTCAGGTCATGGAACAGAAGCCTCAAAGTATTAGACAAAAGGATCCCTATCGCTCACAGCATAAAGGTGTCTCTGCTTGGCAGGATCGAGTTCACCTTTTGACAGGTCGTCTATGGAATTACCCGGAAACAAATGATAATTACAACAGATGCCAGTTTATGGGGATGGGGAGCACATTTGGATGCTCTTCCGGCTCAAGGACAGTGGCCTGTACAGATCAGCTCAAAGTCATCAAACAGCAGAGAACTAAAAGCGGTGTGGATGGCACTACTACACTTCAAGCATCAGATCAAATGATCGCATGTGCTGATAAAAACCGACAACAGGGCGGTAGTAGCATTCTTAAACAGTTAGGGAGGCATGAGGAGTCAGGTGTTATGGAAGCAAACCTCAAAGATTATGTTTTAGTCAGAAAACAATGTCAAATCATTACAGGCACGTCATTTAAAGGGGACATCAAACCAGGTGGCGGATTATCTAAGCAGAGAGAAGATGGACCAAAACGAGTGGTCGCTCAATCCGAAGGTCTTTCAGATGGTAATTTCACACTGGGGATGTCCAGAACTGGATCTATTTACCAGGAGGAAGAACTCAAAGTGTTGGAATTTTTGTGCCCTGTACCAGGAAGATTCACCTTGGGCAGTGGATGCGTTCACGGTCAAGTGTGTGTGTGTGTGTGGGGGGGGGGGGGGGGGGTTATGATGATGCATGCTTTTCCTCCAATTCCATTACTTTCAAGAGTATTGAAGATCATTCAGGACAAGGCAAGAGTCATATTGATTGCTCCAATGTGGCCCAAGCGTCCATGGTTCACATTGCTTCAGTCTCTAGCGATATCAGAACCAATAATCCTCCCACTGACTCAGGACCTGTTATGCCAGGGCCCAGTGTTGCATCCAGATCTGAGTCTACTTCACCTATCAGCCTGGAACCTGAGTGGGAAATACTAAAGTCCAAGGGGTTCTCGGATGATCTTTCAGAAACATTACTCAATAGTAGAAAGAAGGTAACTCGTGTAATTTACCAGAAGGCATGGCGAGTCTTTAATGACTGGTGTGTAAACAGATCTTTCAGCAATAGATCGGTTTTGGAGTTTTTACAGTGTGGCTATAAGAGAGGCCTCAGAGTTAGTACTCTGAAGGTTCAGGTTACAGCTCTTGAGTGTTTTTCTAGAAAGAAAATTAGCACAGGAAGATTATATAATTTGTTTTTTTTTCAGGCACTGAGGAGGTTAAAACCATCTATACGATCAAGAGTACCTGCTTGGGATCTTAGTACAATATTACAAGGTTTATGTGAGTCTCCGTTTGAGCCCCTATCTCAGGTCTCGGACAAATTCCTGACATTAAAGACCATTTTTCTTCTAGCCATTACTACAGCGAGAAGGATAGGAGAGCTGCAAGCATTATCCATAAAGGAGCCGTACTGTGTTATTTCAGAAGATAGGATAACATTACGCCCGGATGCAGCATTCCTTCCTAAAGTGGTGTCTTCATTCCACAGGAACCAAGAAATTTAGATACCATCATTTTGTGAAAATCCTACAAATGATAAGGAAAAGAGACTACATTCTCTAGACGTAAGAAGATGTCTATTACAGTATTTGGAAAGGACTAACTCTTGGAGAAAGTCAGACGCAATTTTTGTCCTGTTTGCAGGCAAATCAAGAGGAAACAAGGCTTCTAAAACAACCTTAGCACGCTGGATCAAACAAGCAATTGTATTAGCATGCCAAGTGCAAGGGAAAACGTTAACTTCTTCTGTCAAAGCTCATTCTACAAGAGGCATTTCTACGTCATGGGCAGAGAGGGCAGGGGCCTCTATTGATCAGATATGCAGAGCTGCATCATGGTGGAGTCATAACACCTTTGTGAAACATTTTCGACTCAATGTATCTGCAGACACAGATTTATCCTTTGGAAGGTTCTGCAAGCAGTGGTCCCACCCTAATCCTGATCTCTAGAATATCGTCTCATCCAGGGGTGCTGTCCGCAGGCCCGTTTTTTGGGGCGTGCCGCCGCCCGGGGCGCTGTTGGGAG
>NW_027152585.1:7500-61122 GCF_040937935.1 Hyperolius riggenbachi
AAGAAGAAGAAGAAGAAGAAGATGATGAAGATGATGATGAAGAAGAAGAAGATGAAGAAGAAGAAGAAGAAGAGAAGATGAAGATGAAGAAGATGAAGATGAAGAAGAAGATGATGGAGAAGAAGAAGAAAAAGAGATGATGAAGATGATGATGATGATGATGATGATGATGATGATGAAGAAGAAGAAGATGATGATGAAGATGATGAAGAAGAAGAAGAAGAAGATGATGAGATTATGATGAAGAAGACGAAGAGAAGAAGAAGAAGAAGAAGATGAAGAAGAAGAAGAAGAAGAAGAAGAAGAAGAGAAGGAGAAGGAGAAAGAGAAGAAGAAGAAGAGAAGAAAAAGAAGAAGAGGAAGAGGAAGATATAGAAGAAGAGAAGATATAGAAGAGAAGATATAGAAGAAGAAGAAGAAGAAGAAGAAGAAGATCGAAGAAGAAGAAGATCGATGATTGATGCTGCTATGGTGCTGAGATCGATGATGAGGATGATGATGATGATGATGATGATGATGATGATGATGATGATGATGATGATGATGATGATGATGATGAAAGAAGAAGAAGCTCGCTGAAGATGATCGATCGGATGAAGATGAAGAGAAGAAGAGAAGAAGAAGAAGATGATGATGAAGGAGAAGTAGATGAAGAACAAGATGCTGAAGAAGAAGAAGAAGAAGAAGAGATGATGAAGAGATGATGATGATGATGATGATGAAGAAGAAGAAGAAGAAGATGAAGAAGAAGATGAAGATGATGAGATGGAAGAAGAATCGATGCAGAAGAAGAAGAAGAAGAAGAAGATGATGAAGAAGAAGAAGAAGAAGATGATATAGAAGAAGAAGAAGAAGAAGAAGCTGAAGCTGATTCGGTACTCCAAGGCAGGCAGGGTTGGCAACGGATAATCAGATATGCGTGGTACCGAATCCAGAGAGCGGAGGGATAGTCAGAAAGCAATAGGTCATCTAACAGATATCAAACAAAGCCCCAAATCCTACATGGGTGTGAGGTCCGTGGTCTCTACCCCCTTGAACTCGTCTGATGTATAACAGAATGATAACACAAGTTCCCCTAATCTTGGTGTGAGGTCCGTGGCTCACACCCTGGAACTAGTCTGAAGTATAACAGATTGATACACAAGTTCCCTAACTTGGGTGTGAGGTCCGTGGTCTCTACACCCTGCAACTAGTCTGAAGAATAACAGATTGATAACACAAGTTCCCTAATCTTGGGTGGAGGTCCGTGGTCTCTACACCCTGGAACTAGTCTGAAGAATAACAGAATGATAACACAAGTATTCTGGCTCAGTGTGAATTCCCAGGTTCTCCTGGTTCAAGCACACTGTTGGATCTGACTAAGGTCTGAGTGCTTCCACATAGTGTTCGCAACGGCAGACAACTTGTGACTGGCCAGCAGTAACTATATATAGAGCAGCGCTCTCTGGCGCCACCCCTAAGTGATAGACCAATAGTTACTTGCTCTGAAGTCAGCTGACCAGCCTGGTCAGCTGATCCTCCCTTGGCCATCATAAAAGTTCTGCCTCTCAGCGTGCGTATTCCTGAATCTGTGTGAACTAACAGACCCAGCCACACCAGACGCATGCTGCTGCGTGCAAACCGCCGCACTGGACGCGGAACCAGCCGCCTTGCTATCAGTACAGGTGGCGGCTTTTCAGCGTACTCTCACAGTACCAGACGTACGCTCCTGCGTGCAAACCGCCGCGCTGGACGCGGAATCAGCCGCCTTGCTATCAGCACACGCGGCGGCTTTTCCGCGTTTCCTTACAGTACCCCCCCCCCCCCCCCCCCGAGGAGTGGACTCCGGACACTTCCCACCAGGCTTTCCAGGGTGCAAATTATGGAATTCCTTCTTTAATTCCTCTGTGTGCATATGACAGTCTGGCACCCAAGTTTTCTCCTCTATGCCATACCCCTTCCAGTGAACCAAATACTGCATGGAGTTCTGCACAAGCCATGAGTCCAGAATCTTTTCAATTTCATTCTCTGGTTGGTCATCAATCAACATGGGGGGGGGAGCGGAATCCACGTGCACTGCCGGCTTGAGCAAGGACACATGAAATGATCTCACACCTCGCATGCTGGTAGGGAGATGAATGGCATAAGTGACATTATTGATTTTTCTGGTCACTGGAAAAGGACCCACAAATCTGGGACCTAACTTGGGTGACAGTTGCTTTAGAGCCAAATGTCGTGTCGACACCCAGACCAAGTCTCCTGGAAGAAATTCCCATTCTATGGAACGTCTCCTGTCAGCCTGTTTCTTCTGGTTCTGAAAAGCCCTCCCCAGATTTCTTTTAACCATTCCCCAAATCTGTTTTAAAGACCTCTGCCAATTCTCCAGGGCTGGAAACGGAGTAGAAGCCACTGGCAATGGGGTGAACTTAGGTGACCTTCCCGTCACCACCTGAAATGGGGAAAATCCTAAAGAGGAACTTTTCAGGTTGTTGTGTGCAAATTCTGCAAACGGCAAAAATTTGACCCAGTCGGTTTGTGCATCTGCAACATAACATCTCACAGTCCTTACAGTCTGTTGCCAATGACGGCCACCAAGCACATCTAGCAATGAGATCCTGAGTTCTGGTGGCACCAGGATGCCCAGCATTCTTGTGGGAATGGAACAGCTGCAACAGTTGTAGGCGAAAAGGCAATGGTACAAACATGACCCCCTCAGGCTTCCCCTCTGGAACATCTTGTTGGAACGGACTTAAAGTAAACCTCCAGACTACAAATCTACTCAGCAGCACTGAAAAGGCTTGGTGTTTCTTTAACAGTTTCACAGCATCAGAAATGAGTTTTTCTTATCCAAAACTCATTTTTAGCTGCACAGAAGAAAATTGCCCAGGCATTTTTCCCCTGATGCTGTGCAAAGCATGATGAGATTTCTGATATTGATGTTCTTGTTCTGCTGTTTTGGTGCAATTTTTTTTTTCAATTTGAGATTTGAAGCCTACTGTGTGCAGCTGGGAGGGGTGATCAGGACACAGGACAGTTGGAACTGTGTGTCAGCTCCCTGTCACCTCCTTTCAACCCAAAAAATGGCTGCCCCCATGAACAAGATGGCTGCCCCCATGAATTCACAAACATTTGCCTGTTCTTTTAAAACAGTGTGGGTACGAATTTATATTACCTATCTATTTTAATGAATATAGCTAATGTAACTTAATGACAGTATGTTTGTTTAGGCTGAAGTTCCCCTTTAAAGTTACAGTCCAGTCTTTCCAGGTCTCAGTGGCTGCCAGGACCACTTTCCGAAGGACAATGGTCTCTGGGTCTGAGGGCTGTGCTGTCTCGGGCTCAAAACACCTGGATAAGGCATCAGCCTTGATGTTCTTACTACCAGGGGTATACGTGATTACAAATCTGAATCTTGAGAAAAAAAACGACCACCGGGCCTGTCGGGGGCTAAGTCTCTTAGCGCCCTCAATGTACTCCAAATTCTTGTGGTCAGTGTAAACAGTAATGGTATGTTCTGCCCCTTCTAGCCAATGTCGCCATTCCTCAAAGGCCAGTTTGATGGCTAGAAGTTCCCTATTGCCTATATCGTAGTTTTTCTCTGCGGGTGAAAACCTATGGGAGAAATAGGCACAAGGATGCAGTTTTCCCTGCAAACCAGAACGCTGAGACAGCACAGCCCCTACCCCTACCTCTGAGGCATCTACCTCCACAATAAAGGGAAAGGTGACGTCAACATCAGTATGGGTGCAGAACAGAACAATTTCTTCAGAGTGGAGAAAGCAGCATGGGCCTCTGGAGACCAGTGGTGAGTATCTGCCCCTTTCTTGGTGAGACTGGTGAGAGGTGAAATCACCGTAGAGTACCCCTTTATGAACCTCCTGTAGTAGTTGGCAAACCCCAGGAATCTCTGGAGAGCTTTCAGTCCTACAGGTTGGGGCCACTCCAAGACAGCTGAGACTTTTCCAGGGTCCATAGAGAGGCCAGAGGTCGAGATTATGTACCCCAGAAAGGCGACAGAGGTCACTTCGAAAATGCACTTTTCCAATTTAGCATACAGCATATTTTGTCTTAACTTCCGTAACACAAACCCAACATGTTTCCTGTGTTCTGAGAGGTTGGATGAGAAAATGAATATGTCGTCTAAGTGCACTAAGACGAATTTGCCCAATACCTCTCTGAAGACCTCGTTAATCAGCTCTTGGAAGACGGCCGGGGCGTTACACAACCCGAAGGGCATCACTAGGTACTCGTAATGCCCGTCGGGTGTTTTAAAGGCCGTCTTCCATTCATCACCGTCCCTGATACGCACAAGGTTGTATGCACCCCTTAAATCCAGCTTCGAGAAAATCTTAGCATTGGTGACCTGGGTAAACAAATTGTCTATTAAGGGCAGAGGATAACGATTTTTTTACTGTAATTTTATTTAAACCCCGATAATCAATGCATGGACGGAAGCCTCCATCCTTCTTTTTCACAAAAAAGAATCCTGCCCCTGCTGGAGACCGAGAGGGACGAATAAAGTCTTTAGCTAAATTTTCACGGATGTATTCTTGCATAGCTAATTTCTCTGGCCCAGATACATTATAGAGATGACCTCTAGGGGGCATACAACCAGATCTGAGATCAATGGGACAATCAAAAGGACGGTGCGGAGGAAGTTTATCTGCTGACTTGGGACAAAACACGTCCGCAAATTCTGAATACTGGTCTGGCAACCCTTCCATGTTGTCAGAATCTCATATTATTGCAGAGAAATTATTATCCCCGTGCCCAGACTGTATACAAATGTTAAATGGTTTGCAGATAAATTGAGTGAATTTCAAGATCCGTGAGTACGGGCAAAATCAAAATTAGATTGTGTACTTTTCAATGTTATTATTGGAAGTGAGCTGTTTATTCCTACAAGGTTAAGAATGAGATAGTATTGAAGAGATGTTCACGTTATGCAATATTGTTGTGTTAGTAAATTTAACCGTCTAAGGTCAAGATATACACTGCTAAAGCTAAGCCTATTTTATACGCAAGATGTTAATCACATAGTTTTCACACATATCTAATATGCTGATCACTAATATACACTTTATTTCAGATTGTATAAAAACAGTTAGGCCATAAGCCTTGTGTTGGCCATTACCACTTATAACCATAGGGGGCATCTCTTGTGCCTGCTACTAACACTTATAACCACAAGGGGCCTCTATAGAACTCGATCTAAAAATAAAAATGAAATCATACCTGTATTTATAGAGATGTTATAAACAATTAAGTCATAGTTTGGAAAGTCCCTTATATCATTTCTTGGGAGAAATTCTCTATAAAAAGAGAGTTTTCAGGCTGTATATTTATTCATTGCCTGATGCCCTAGCTGACTGAAACATCCTAGGCCGACGTTTATCCTTCTCACAGACGTGATTCTGAAACCCAAGAGAGGTAATATGCAATTATTCTTGGTGAATTCTTTGACAATTAGTCTATGCAAAAGTTAAGACTTGTCTTTTTAAACTTCAGCAGTTTTTTGAGTTTTAGATAACTTTTTTCTGTGCTATAAGTTTTATTATTCAAACGCAATTGCAAGCTTAGAAGCAATTATCAAGCTTTGATGGATTAAGATATATCTACTTAAGTTCTTCATATAAGAATAGAACTTTATTGTAATGATCGCTGCTGCAGCAGCTATTACTGGAAGTATTAGTGCTGCAGCTCAGGCAGTTCTGATCTATTTCCATGCAAGTTGCATAGCTTTGTCTGTCTTTCCCTGCTGTCAGCTTGTGACTGATTATCATTCACCTGTGTGGGAATCTGCATGTCTGCTCCCATTGGATGACCTCAGTATAAAGATCTGCTTCCTGCAGGGTTTCCTTGGGTTTTCATAGCTTCAGCTTAAGCCTGCCTTGCTGTCGCTTTAGCCCCCGATCGTGTTTCTTGTTAAAGATACTTTGCTGGTCTTTGCATCATATATTGGTTCATTGCCAATATATATGCATACCAGCGCGTTTATTATTTTCCTTGTATTTGTGTTATGTTGATATATCAGTGTCGCTGATATATACGTACACGAACTGTTTATTTCCTGTGTTCAGTTAGTCAGTTTCCAGCACGTTTTGGTAGTTTGCGCGTACCGTGAACACCCGTGCTGAGCTAGTTATCCTGTTCCTGGTCCTGTTTGTGGATTGCGTTCATCTCTGCGAAGAGATAACAAATCCTTCTGAATCCTGTTCTGTTACCGTTTGTGGATTGCGTTCATCTCTGCGAAGAGATAGCGAATCCTTCTGAGTCCTGTTCCCTGTGTTACTCCATTCGTAGTCAGCGTTCCTGCTTATGTCATATATTGGTTCATTGCCGATATATACATATGTTAGTCAGACGTTACAAATAGTTTCATTGATAGCTGTAATTGTAATACGCTAGGAAAACATACTTATTGTATATTTATCTGTGTTACGTTCATCTATCTTAATCCTGCTATCTTCTGACTATCCTGTCCTGTCTTTGTGAGGCACGCCATCGCCGCATCGCATTGGCTGCCTCATTTCCAGTCTGTCTGGTTTTGGACGATTGCTGTCGCTAAGTAGCCGCTAGCTAGCAAGCGTTCATTCTGTCTACCTGTCCTGATCTCCTCAGTTCTGGTTTGTGCGCTCAGCGCTACTTTGCGCTGAGACATTATAACGAAAGCATTGTTTGTGGCTGTCAGATCTGCACCGGCTCTGTGCGCCACAATCTCCTATTGGAGTCAGTCCTCCCCTCCACTATACTAGGGATAGCCTGTTTCCTGGTGCTAGTGTGTGTACCTCCTCCACGCCAGCTCATGCGTTGCATGCTGACTGTGGAGAATACACCACCAAGCCTTACATTATGAAAACCCCATTACCAATCCCCATTGTGGGGGGGATTCCCAGAAAGTATGACACTGTTAATTATGGTTCCTGTTCCTTTAAAAAATTTGAAGAACTTAGCTCTGAAACAGAAAATGAGTTTTTCTCTGAATGTGCCAGGTTCCTGACCAATCCTGATCTCCAAGCGACTCCTGTTTCAACCTGGGCACTCCAACTAAGTTATATTTTGTTTAAAGGGGAATTATTCCAGTGGGCATTTGATGTTCTCAATCATTCCGATTTGAAAGATAGACCGCTGGAATTTCTAGCGTTTGTGATCCATAACTGGTTGCGCATAGATCCATTGCCTTTTCCTCTTAATGAACTCCTGGCAGCAGGCCAATCAGCTGCTCCTTCAATTGCTTGCAAGAATGAGCAGCAAGCAGAAAGTGTTACTGATAATTTTCCTGCAGCTTTGAATAAATCACCAAAAACCGCAAGGTCAAAGGCAAAACGCAAACGTTCTAAGAAACGAGTCCAATCTGCAGAATCATTATCCTTAGCGACTGAGACCTATAATGAGATTCTGCCATTAACAGATAATGAAATGCAATTGTCTTTCAGGGGAGTTAAATGGACTTATGAAACTACTAATGAACTTTCCTCCCTGGCTAGGGAAAATAAAGATTTTTGTTTAAAAGAATTATCTGAGTATGATTATGATGAGATATTACAGAGTATTGAACAAATCAACTTATTTGTGAACCAAGGGAAGTTTGCATACACTACAGTTCAACACTTGCTACAGGTATTGGAAATTCTTAAGAATAAGGAATCTGCCAATCACCTGCTAATTAACCCTATACATGTGCCTGCCACAATCATATCTGCAGACTGTGATCAGCCTAAATGTTTCGCTGTTAAGTATGCATGGGATCCTCCATTCGAGAGGGGAGAGATGGAAGCCCTGGTCTGTGAGTGGAGGAGTGATTCAGGTTCATTTTGTCAATTTTACAGTGCAAAAAGTGAAATGGTATTGAACGCATGCATTAAGTCAGCCTATAACCTAATAGAGGCTGGTGTGTGTAGGTATGACCGTGTGGCTCCCTTGATTGATGTGTGGGAACTGATTTTGGATGATTTTTATGTGACTCCGAATTCGCAAATTTGGCGTTCTGACCCGCCTGCTTCAGCACCTTTGGCTGATTCAGCAGGTGATTCGGAGCTCTTTTTGTGTGAAATTGAAGTTCCTGCAATTCCACCCTGTACCAGGGATAACTCAGTGTTACTTCCCAGTAAAACAGAAGCCACTGATACATTCTTAACCTTGCCCTGCGCAAATTTCTCAGCAGAGAATCCAGAGGTCCTGCTGACTTCCGAGTCCAGTCTAGCCAGTACTCATGACTCTTTGTTTAGTGAAACAGACACCAGAAAAATCTTGCCTGTCTCTGCAAACACTTCTGCAGAAATTACCTGTGTTAATAAAGTTCAACTCCTGTCTGATCCAGCAGATGCCAGTAGGTGCACTGCATCAGTTTCCGAGTCCCAGCAATCCTGTCTAGTAAACTCAGAACCCCCGCATCTGAATTTTCCAATTTTACAAATGAATGGTGATTCAGATGCGCAAACATTGTGTCTTGATCTTCCTGTTTCTACACCTCGCTCTAGTTTCGTGAATAGCTCAGAGCATCTGCTATGTGAACCTGAAATCGCAGAATTATTACCTTGTTCAGAAAATTTTCCAATAAATTTGCCCTGTACCATGAATTGTGCAGTAGATCTCTCCAATGAAACTCAGGTCACAGAATCATTATGCTGTCCAGCAGGTGCTTCCATGGTTTTGCCCTGCAATATGGACTGTTCAGTGATCCTGTCCAGTGAAGCTGTGGTCGCAGAGTCTTATGCTTCACCCAGTACTTTGGATACTTTAAACCCTCTAGCAGAGGAGGCTGAAGCACTGCTTACCTCAGTTGGTGTTGCAGTAATATTCACTTGTCTAGCAGCTGTTTTGGAATTAAAGTCTGCTCTAATAAAACTTGATGAATTTCTGCCCAGCAAAGCAGAAGCCATTGAAATATTGTCCTCGTCAGCAAGTGTGTCAGATACCTTGCCCTGTACACAGTCTGATTTAACCAATGTTGAGTCCCTCTCCAGTGTTGTAACAGCCGAGGAACTCCAGCCCTGTCCTCTGAATGTTTCAGAAGTCTTGCCCTGTAACATGGATAATTCTGATTCTCTGGTCAAAATAATAGAAATCTCGGAATTTCAGTCCGGTCTGATGAGTGTTCCTGAAACCCAGCCCTGTATCCTGAAAGATTCTGGTTCTCTGGCCGCTGTGGCAGAGGTTCCAGAGTTCCCTTCCTGTCCAGGGAATTCCTCAGTTTTGCCTAGTCCAGTGGGGGCTGCTGCAATACTGACTTGTTCTGCAGCGCCTCATGAGCTCCAATCCAGTGTATTAAATGAGTCTCTGTCCAGTCCAGAGGTAGTTGTGGAGTCCCTGTCTGGTTCAGTGCATACATCAGAAGATTTGTCCTGTCTTGTTAGTGCCCCTGAATCTGATTTGTTACTGACTTTGCTGGAATCAGCGACATCTAAGTCTGATCCAGCATTCTCGTGTAAAAGTCCAGTAGTTGCGAAGTTTAGTCATGATGATTTTTTTTTGGCCAGTCCTGGTTTTGGTCCTGTCTTGGCTGACCCTGAGGCTCACAGTTCCTTGACATGCCCAGAGGTTTCTCTTGTGCCGGTGTGCCCAGATGTTCTTTGTGTGCCAGAATGCCCAAGTGTGTCTAAGGTGTTAGCGTGCTCTGATGCTTCCTTAGTGGGAACACGTTCTGATATTGCCAGTCTGCCTGCATGCCCAGAGATGGTTCTGGTCCCTGAAAGCCCTGATATTGATGTTTGTCCTTGTGGCCCTGACTCGGGAATTGCCCTAGGTTCCATAGGGGTTCTTGATAGTTCTCCATGTGAGCCTAAGGGGCATTCTGACCTATGGGGATCTCTTTGGAGCTTCAAGGTGTTCTGGGAGGTCTCTGAGAAAACTTGTCCTGGTGCCTTGGACTGGTTCAACAGTGGGTTTTGTGTTGGTAAAGACAGTACCGGTGGGCATTGCAAAGGCTTTGGCGTTTCTGAACTGTTCCTGGAAGGCGGTGGGTATCGCTCAGGGAGTTTCGGAGGGCTTTCTTCTGGAAATCATGGTTCTGATGGGTGTCACACTGGGGCTTGTAGTACTGATGGGCATGGTTCTGTAGGTTCTAGTTCTGATGGGTCCAGTCTTGTGGGGACTGATTCTGGAATTCGGTCTTGCCGGGCTGTCCCGGTCATCATGAATTATCAGTCAGACTGTTTTGTTGGAAATTTCAGTTTTGAAAAGCGTCTGGAATCCACTTTTAAAGGCGGGGGTACTGTAATGATCGCTGCTGCAGCAGCTATTACTGGAAGTATTAGTGCTGCAGCTCAGGCAGTTCTGATCTATTTCCATGCAAGTTGCATAGCTTTGTCTGTCTTTCCCTGCTGTCAGCTTGTGACTGATTATCATTCACCTGTGTGGGAATCTGCATGTCTGCTCCCATTGGATGACCTCAGTATAAAGATCTGCTTCCTGCAGGGTTTCCTTGGGTTTTCATAGCTTCAGCTTAAGCCTGCCTTGCTGTCGCTTTAGCCCCCGATCGTGTTTCTTGTTAAAGATACTTTGCTGGTCTTTGCATCATATATTGGTTCATTGCCAATATATATGCATACCAGCGCGTTTATTATTTTCCTTGTATTTGTGTTATGTTGATATATCAGTGTCGCTGATATATACGTACACGAACTGTTTATTTCCTGTGTTCAGTTAGTCAGTTTCCAGCACGTTTTGGTAGTTTGCGCGTACCGTGAACACCCGTGCTGAGCTAGTTATCCTGTTCCTGGTCCTGTTTGTGGATTGCGTTCATCTCTGCGAAGAGATAACGAATCCTTCTGAATCCTGTTCTGTTACCGTTTGTGGATTGCGTTCATCTCTGCGAAGAGATAGCGAATCCTTCTGAGTCCTGTTCCCTGTGTTACTCCATTCGTAGTCAGCGTTCCTGCTTATGTCATATATTGGTTCATTGCCGATATATACATATGTTAGTCAGACGTTACAAATAGTTTCATTGATAGCTGTAATTGTAATACGCTAGGAAAACATACTTATTGTATATTTATCTGTGTTACGTTCATCTATCTTAATCCTGCTATCTTCTGACTATCCTGTCCTGTCTTTGTGAGGCACGCCATCGCCGCATCGCATTGGCTGCCTCATTTCCAGTCTGTCTGGTTTTGGACGATTGCTGTCGCTAAGTAGCCGCTAGCTAGCAAGCGTTCATTCTGTCTACCTGTCCTGATCTCCTCAGTTCTGGTTTGTGCGCTCAGCGCTACTTTGCGCTGAGACATTATAACGAAAGCATTGTTTGTGGCTGTCAGATCTGCACCGGCTCTGTGCGCCACAATCTCCTATTGGAGTCAGTCCTCCCCTCCACTATACTAGGGATAGCCTGTTTCCTGGTGCTAGTGTGTGTACCTCCTCCACGCCAGCTCATGCGTTGCATGCTGACTGTGGAGAATACACCACCAAGCCTTACATTCATATAATCATTTTTAAGGATAAAGCTATATTGTGTGTAACATACACTGTTCAATCTCGAGACAACAATTATCGATGAAGGATAAAAGCTACAGCAGAATATTTGCTATATTGAAATGGACTGGTTTAACTAAAGGAACGTTGAAAATGTATTTTTGGATGAAAATGTATTTTTTGAATGATTGACAACAACTGGAGAGATGTATATTCCTGTATATAAGCTTTATCAATTTTTTAATAACAAGATAATTTTATAAAATTCAACAGCTGAGTGTTGCGTATTTCTTTCAGAGGTAAAACTGTTAACCTATAAATATTCTGTTTATAGTGAGCACGCACCCACTTCTGTCTAATTTTGGTTATGACGCTTTAAAGGCTGGTCCTTTACTGAGTTGGTAATCATTTTAAGCAGATATCGATCAGATATTTGACAGATGGCACCCCAGATGTGTTAACAGTTACCCTGGAATTACATATTCACGTGATGGAAACATAGATCATTGTGAATTTTACCCGGGAAATAAGCTAGCAAACTTTTTTATATATATATGGTCAGAAATGTAAACTGCAGCCATAATCTGAAGCAAAGAAGGAAGAATTCTTATGCTTTTTAATCTCAGAGAGGAGATTTTTTTTACAAGCACACTCATGCTACGGTCTATAGACTACTTTAATAAATAACGGGTGAAGTTATTTTTATCTGAGAAGAAAAGAGCTACATACACATCCCCATATATCTCTGACGAGAGATTAAAACAGGATGAATCTAGCAGCTTTCTTTCAAAATTCAACATGCCGTTGAGATCTCACAAATACAAAGGAAATATTAGAGAAATACGGACAATGTTTATAGTTCACAGCTGCACTATGCGACACTAAAAGAAGATTGTGCGCAATAGAGGATTCTAGTAACAGTAACATGCCGTATCCCTCAAGAAGAGGAGAAACAGTTTTGCTTGGTTTTCTTTTATAAGATATTTTTATGAGAAATACAGTACTTTATAACAAACAAGTTAACATATAATGCAATGACTCTAAGTACAAGCTTGAATGCAGCGGACTTCATAACTAGATTGTTATTCATTTTTTTTTACTTTGTCTCTACTGTGTGAGAGACCACGTATTATCAGAAAGGTTTACGAAGACAAAACAAAATCTCTGAGAAACTCACAGCTCGAAGGAGACAACAAGTGTTACAGATATTTTTCAGCTGAAAGTTGGAAAAAAAAAAAAAAAGATGCAATCCTACATGACTTTTCACCAAGCTATTAGAATGTATGAAGTTCATTTCATCGTCATAATAAGAAGTTAAATTTCAACGCCAGATGAAAATGCTCCATGTTTAAGAATCTACCAAAGAAAAAAACAGAAAAAAAAAAACCGGAGCACGCTACACAAGAAATCAGAAGACACTCAGAACAGTGAGAACTGCAGCAGCTGACAAACAAAAGTCTCATACACAGTTTGCTTCCCCGCCTTTATAGTAAAAAACAGCAAATGAACATTCTAGCGATTTTTTTTTTCTTTGTTTTTTCACAAGTTTTTATAAATACAAATATAAGGAACAGTTTATGTCATAGAAAGATAGAAAGATAGAACAAGGTGCAATCATGAAGATTGAGGTTTTTTATTTTATTTTATTTATTTTTCATTATTTATTTATTTTTATTAAAAAAAAAAAAAAGCCAAAGTTTTGTACAACCACTCACGAAGACTCAGATATAGGGCTGAGATAGTTAGGTATCACACACAGAGATTAAAGTATAAAAAGGAGATTTTTTTATTTTATGTAGTTTCTACCCTCAAAGGGGGGAATTCTATATATTTTGAGGCTAGAATTGTACAGAGAAGCATTAAGGCATCCTACACATCAGTAAAGAGACTGTCATTTTTGAAGAATGGAAAAGGTTGCTATTGCTACCAGGATTTAGAAGTCTCACAAGATAATTTATTTTATCTGGCCCACCAAGACTTCAAACAAGCATCCCATGTAGGCCTGAAGAACTTGCTAAGACAAGCGAAGACAGCTACATGCAAGAAGACTGAGCAAGATGTCAACATGAAGAAAGCCACTGAATGAGGCTAAGCTAGAAGATCTGATTTGGAACAGCTGAAGATCAATACAATTGGGTGGAGTGACCAAAAGAAGTTTGAGGCCTGAAAAGGACTTTGTACTTTTTTGAAAAAAAACTCTGACCAATGGTTTGAAAAACTGGCTGACAACAGATCAAGAAAGCACTAAGAGGAGTAGGCCACTTGGGAGACAAGAACCGAACATAGAAAGAAGAGTAAGGGCATTAAGATAAAGTAAATTATCAGGTGAGTGAACAAACTGAAAATATTAGAAGAAGAAGATGGTGATTGACTTTACAGATAAAAGCAGTCAAATTAGAAGATGATGAGAAGATTTGAGATGGAGATTTGAAGAAATGGAGATGGTGACACTACATTAAGATCTTGAAGAAGATTATCCTGTGATGAAAGACGATAGCCTACATAATATCTTGAAAAGATGACTGAAACATAGATGAATGTTTTTATTTTTGATTCCATACATAAAGAAGTCTATGAAGACAGGGAACTTTCTACCTGTGCGGTGATACAAGGACATGCTCTAGCTAAAAGAAGCAGATACCAAGAGACAGAAGAGAGATTTCTACAGTTGAAACAGGAAGATGACTGTTAGAATACAGACATACAGCAACCAAGCTAGTTCTGCAGACATCTGCACTGCAACATATGTTCAGTGTGAAAAGCAGCAAAGGCCTAGTGTGAAAATTGAAGCCTAAATGGACAATAATCTATTAAAGATACACAAAGGAGAAAAAGTGAAGTACACTGAAGCACTGGAAGAATTGTGTTCAGATAATCTACTGATAAAGAGTGTAATGAAGATAAAAGGACATAATTTTTCTGTTCATATAACTTATAAAAAACAAGATAAAAGTCAAGCTAAGAAAAGCCATGACATATGAACACACATATGAAGACATAAGTGATGTGCTATTTTTGAGGCACTATTTGAAGCATGTAATTTTTTCTACAGAAGGAAAAGAAAATAATATTTTGATTTTTACAGATGAACTACGATAAAGCTTAAAAAGACACCAGCAAGGAAAGATTGAACTTTCTGCTATAACTTGACCAAACAAGTAAAAATACAACTTGCACCTAGTAACATCAAAAATAACATATTTTTGTTTCAGAATCACATGTGAGAAGGTAGTTATTTTATGCTGAAGGTCACCAAGGATATTGCATATTATATATGTTTTGCCTCTCTTTACTTTTTCATATTTTTAAGGTGCTGAAACTGACAACCTACTCTACAATCCATAAAGATGCCACTAATATGGTGTTTGTTGTGTTTGCCGCTACTACTGCATACTGAAGCGGAACGGCATAATCTACAAGGAAAACTTCAAAATAAATTGATACTGATGCATCAACAATATGCCCAGCGCTTGAACAAGAGCGACTGTTGGATCTGTTCACATACTCCACTATCCGCAAAAATCATGCCTTACCTAGCAATTCCAGTACCACTAGAAGAATTGGTAAATACTACACATGCAAGTTATGGGACATTTACTACTGAAAAATTCAATTACGCCATACATGGACTACAACTGACAACCTGGATGTATGCACCCTGGTGGACAATTGAAAGAGAAAATCCTGTTCAATTAAACAAAGGACAGTCATACATATGCTTGAACCCTAAAAATTGCAAAAATATTTCTACTGATTCCCAACATCATTTGGGATATACTCCAAAAGGAACACTTTTAAACCTACACTGTAACTGGGAAAAAGGACTTACTTACAAGTTGACTGAAAAAGGAAAACAATATGAAAATCTCTTTGCAAATAAAACTTGGAGAGAACCACTGTTCACCTATGCGTTTCAAGGAAGCATCTTGGGACAAATCAAACTGCCATATAACTGGTTCTGGGCTTGTGGAAACACAGCATACAAGTTATTACCTATAGGTGGAAAAGGAAGGTGTACAATCATTAAAATAGCACCCGCCACTTGGTTTGTTGAAAAAGACCAGATAAGCATTGAGCAAATTTCCAATCATCATATGTACAAGAGAAGTGCTGATGGAACTAAGAAAGGAAGACTCCTTCAAGTACCATGGTATGCAAAAGTTGGTGTGTTTAATGGACTGATCGGAACAGGAGGACTAACTTTAATAAACTCGCAAAATATAGAATTGCTTGCTGGACTATTTGATAATGTTACAGATGAAATATTTCAGACTATTGGAATAGTGAACGAAGAGTTAAAATGGCATACTAAAATGTTGGCTCAACATACTCTAGTGTTAGACTTTTTAACTGCAGCACAAGGAGGAACATGTGCAATTGTAGGAGCAGCTTGTTGTAACTTCATACATCAAAACTACAGTGAAATAATAGAAGGCCACTTGAAACATATGGAAGAAGTGAAAGCCGCCTTCAGAAAGAGAAATTCAGAAATAGTATCATTGGAGTTTCTCAACCCAGTTAACTGGTTTTCCGGATGGATTGGAAACATGCTAAATACAATTCTTTGCATTATTATTGTTGGAATCGCCATATACATAGGCATTCGTTTGTTTTTCTGCTGCATCAATAAGATGACCACTACCTCTAATACCCCAGAATAAGAATGGAGAAGAGTGCCATTTAAGTCAAGAATAAGCTGTATATTATGAGAGACATTCAGACAAATGTTCTAGCAGACGTATCAGAAAGAGACAGCCCTGCTAGCTAGTAGAAGAAATTGTTCATGAAAAGTGACTATGTTCTTATCAAACTAATTGATACTAAACTATCCCATTATTTTCATCATTGGAGAAAAAAAAAACATCCATATAACATACTAAAATTCACATACAAAGATGTTCACAGACTACATCATAACTTTCAAAATACTTTAAAATCTGTGGTAAAGATATTGATCAATTCAGGAGAAAGAGTTACTCCACAATGCTGGAAAGATGAAACATGAAGTGGAGAAGCACCTTTAACAATATGAAGTTAGTAAATGTGGTTCATGAAGAGCATATTTGAAAATGGCTTATTACAACTGGATACATTGCGAATTGCATTTCCAAGAGCTTTTCAATGTCTAAGCTCTCAATATGACATCTACATCAAATGTAAGGTGACATCACAACATGTGATCCTGCTGAGGAACTACACAGCATTTTTATATAGGTGAACTACACATACTTTGTTCTGCTACATACCATTTGTGAAAGAAACTTTGTGGTATAAGAAAGGTGTAATTAACTGTATTAATGCATAATACTAACCAACTAACTAATTAACCTGTTGTAAGCTAACAATAAAATGTTGAACGCATTGTGCTCTAAAAGCATTCCGGAGTCACATCACATCAATGGTATAATTCCTGTTTATATATTTTGAACTTTAAGTTTCACCACATGTCTTAAAATGGGAAACAATTACACTGTAGAAACCCCTGATAATAAGCTGCATCTGATATTTAATGAACCTAATGTTCCACCAATCACTTATAATGCTACAAAGATACCTGTCTATACAGAAGAGGTTTGGAGATCTGGACCGATCAATCCTCTATCATCAGATGATGAAGGTTCCAATACACCTGGATTAGTGAATGAATATCATGGTCCATCAACGCCTTCCACTGACGATGATTTTGCTCCAACAGTACAAGGAGACTATCCAAGTCAGTCACAGCAACCTCTGTGATATCAAGATAATCATCATGCTCCAAAAGAAGCAATCTAGGAGCCACATGAAAAGCGTTATTGCTGCCTATGCTTTGCTACTATGAAAGTTTGCACCTGATCTTAAATGGGAACATACTGACTGTGAACTTTTCTTACACATGTACACAAGCTACCACTGTGATGAAAACTTCAAATTCAAGGATGTCATCAAAAAGACTATAGACTATCTGGACCAGTAAAAATGTGTCTAAACGGAGAAGATATTAATCAAGGACTGAGACTTTGATTATGCCACAAAAAAGTGCTACTTAAAGAGCAAAGATTGGCCTGAGAAGAATTTGCACCACTGTGGAATTAGACTTTATACTAAGAGTTAACTACTACCAAAACAAGCAAGATTCTATCATCTCTCTGCATCCGGGGGTGTCAGAATCTCATATTATTGCAGAGAAATTATTATCCCCGTGCCCAGACTGTATACAAATGTTAAATGGTTTGCAGATAAATTGAGTGAATTTCAAGATCCGTGAGTACGGGCAAAATCAAAATTAGATTGTGTACTTTTCAATGTTATTATTGGAAGTGAGCTGTTTATTCCTACAAGGTTAAGAATGAGATAGTATTGAAGAGATGTTCACGTTATGCAATATTGTTGTGTTAGTAAATTTAACCGTCTAAGGTCAAGATATACACTGCTAAAGCTAAGCCTATTTTATACGCAAGATGTTAATCACATAGTTTTCACACATATCTAATATGCTGATCACTAATATACACTTTATTTCAGATTGTATAAAAACAGTTAGGCCATAAGCCTTGTGTTGGCCATTACCACTTATAACCATAGGGGGCATCTCTTGTGCCTGCTACTAACACTTATAACCACAAGGGGCCTCTATAGAACTCGATCTAAAAATAAAAATGAAATCATACCTGTATTTATAGAGATGTTATAAACAATTAAGTCATAGTTTGGAAAGTCCCTTATATCATTTCTTGGGAGAAATTCTCTATAAAAAGAGAGTTTTCAGGCTGTATATTTATTCATTGCCTGATGCCCTAGCTGACTGAAACATCCTAGGCCGACGTTTATCCTTCTCACAGACGTGATTCTGAAACCCAAGAGAGGTAATATGCAATTATTCTTGGTGAATTCTTTGACAATTAGTCTATGCAAAAGTTAAGACTTGTCTTTTTAAACTTCAGCAGTTTTTTGAGTTTTAGATAACTTTTTTCTGTGCTATAAGTTTTATTATTCAAACGCAATTGCAAGCTTAGAAGCAATTATCAAGCTTTGATGGATTAAGATATATCTACTTAAGTTCTTCATATAAGAATAGAACTTCATATAATCATTTTTAAGGATAAAGCTATATTGTGTGTAACATACACTGTTCAATCTCGAGACAACAATTATCGATGAAGGATAAAAGCTACAGCAGAATATTTGCTATATTGAAATGGACTGGTTTAACTAAAGGAACGTTGAAAATGTATTTTTGGATGAAAATGTATTTTTTGAATGATTGACAACAACTGGAGAGATGTATATTCCTGTATATAAGCTTTATCAATTTTTTAATAACAAGATAATTTTATAAAATTCAACAGCTGAGTGTTGCGTATTTCTTTCAGAGGTAAAACTGTTAACCTATAAATATTCTGTTTATAGTGAGCACGCACCCACTTCTGTCTAATTTTGGTTATGACGCTTTAAAGGCTGGTCCTTTACTGAGTTGGTAATCATTTTAAGCAGATATCGATCAGATATTTGACAATGTGAATCTTGGTTTTACCCAATGTTACTTTCGCTAGACAATGATGATAACAATGGGTAGACCAGCTCGTTAGCTGACCTGAAGCCCAATTGATCTGAGGAGAGTGAAGTTGTAACCATGGCATACCAAGAATGATCGTGGATGTTGTCATCCGCAAGACCAGAAACTGTAGATTCTCTTTATGTAACACCCCCACCGTAACCCTTAACTCTGGGGTCTGAGACAGAGGGTGTTTACTCTGCAGAGGAGAGTCATCCACTGCAGTGATCAGAATCCATTGCTTCAACGGGGAAATAGGAATCCCCAATTTCTTAGCAAATTCGTAATCCATAAAATTGGCTGCTGAGTGTGAAGAAACGCGGAAGAGCCGCCGCTATAAGTCAGCGGGAGGCGGCTCCTTCCGCGCATGGCATGGCGGAACGCGGAAAAACCGCTTAGCGTGCATGGGCCTACTGCGAACAGTCTGACCCAGCGCGGGGAGGCCGCCACCGGTGCTGATGGCGATGGCGGTGCGACCAACCCCACGCACAGGTGAGCGAGCACATTGCAAGACAGTATTGGTGTGGCTGGGAGTGATAGTCCACCAAGGTTCAGAATGACGCGCGTGCGCGCAGAGAGGCAGAACTTATATGGCAGTCAGAAAAGGGTCAGCTGACCAAGCCGGTCAGCTGACAACCCTGCTTCGTTTCATTGGTCCAGCACTTAAGGAGGGGCTGGAGAGTGTTTTAGTATATATACTGCTGGCTGTTCAGTTGCTGGTTGTCTGGCGTTGCGATCACTATGTGGTAGCACTCAGACCTGAGTCAGATCCTAAAGTGTGCCGGGACCAGCTGGAGCTGTTATCCTACACTTAGCTAGATTCTGTTGATAGTCTAAAGTAGGGATTGGTTGAAAAGGGCGCCCGAGCTGCCTGTATGAAAAGGGCGCCGCCATAGACATCAATGTTATTTCTGGAAATATGGGCTACAAGGTGTAGAAAAGGGCGCCCGAGTTTTGATATAGGCTACAAGCGGGCTCCCCTTTGTAGCCCATATTTTTTTGCCTACAAGGTTTTCGGCTACACTAGGGCGCCCCTTTGTAGCCCATATTGTTTTCGGCTACAGCAAGGTGCCCCTTTGTAGCCCATATTATTGCCTTTTTTGTAGCCTATGTTTTTATATGGGCTACAAGTGCTGGAAGCCGAATTATTTCATTCCCCCACTATCCATGGCGGCCTGGAGGGGGAATAGTAATTTACACCTTCCGGAGTTTTTTTGTAGCCTATGTTTTTATATGGGCTACAAGCACTATAAGCCGAATTATTTCATTCCCCCACTATCCATGGCGCCCTGGAGGGGGAATAGTAATTTACACATCCCGGGGTTTTTTTGTAGCCGAAGTTTTTATATGGGCTACACCAGGCGCCTTTTTTTGTAGCCGAAGTTTTTATATGGGCTACACCAGGCGCCTTTTTTTGTAGCCGAAGTTTTTATATGGGCTACACCAGGCGCCTTTTTTGTAGCCGAAGTTTATATGGGCTACACCAGGCGCCTTTTTTGTAGCCGAAGTTGGTATATATGGGCTCCACCAAGCGCCCTTTTTTACCGGCGCCCTTTTCATGTAGACCCCTAAAGTACTAGTTTGATTGTGATTATCTGTTATGACCTTTTGCTTGCCTGACTATTCTTCTGAACTCTGATCCTGTACCTTGCTATTCTGATACTCTGTTGCCGAACCCCGACTCGCCCTAAGACTCCGCATCTGCCTCCTGATTCTGTACCTCGATATTTCTGATACCCTGTTGCCGAACCCTGCTTGTTTATTAGACCCCGCATCTGCCTTCTGAATCTGTACTGTATCTGTCTGTGTGGTTACGACCCGGTTTGTCCGACCTCGAGAACCGACCTTACTGTTAGAGGCGGTTCCCAGTCCTGGTAGTGACACTCCCTCCTGAGTGTCACTCTCGGTTTTGTCCTTCCTACTCTCAGCCTGACTCCTCCCCCCGGGAGAGTTCAGGTCTTTGGAAGGAATTTATGCAGTACTCTTTACTGCTCTGAGGCCTAGTCCTCTAAGTATTACAGTTGCACCAAACACTCCTACTCTACTCAGGTGTCCAGAGGTTAGCTTATATATCTGATTATCGGTGATACTGCAGATCATCAATAATCTGGTATATATCTGTATTCCCAGTGATACTGCAGATCACCGGTAATCAGATCCTCTCTGTGTTACACCGATCGTTACACTGAGCCAGAGTCAATGAAGGCCTCAGTTGTCTCTGTCTTATCTTTCCAAGATATAGTACAAGGGAGGAGCAAACGTTTATCATCTAGAAGTAACGACTGCGCGCCTAGGGTATTACCTCCGACTACACCTAGGCGGCAGCGTTTCCCGACTTCTTGGGACAATTCTGTACTCTATGACCCTCCTCTGCACAGTACAGACAGAGCTGCTCTGTTTCTCTGTGCCTCCGCTCCACCCGGGACAATCTCGACCGACCAATCTGCATTGGTTCTGGTGGAGGCAAAACGGGTGGGGATGAAACCGATGGAGGCGCGGCGTAGGAAACATATCTCACATTGTTCCTACTCCGAGTCTGTATTTGATAACATAGGCGACGATCAATTCTGACTGCTAACGAAATGGCCTCATCAATAGACTTCGGCTCAGGATGACCCAACATTAGATCAGAGACCGCATCTGACAACCCTGACAAAAAACAGTCTAGAAGTGTGAATGAGTCCCATCTAGCTGAAACTGCCCATTTCCTGAACTCCGCTGCATAATTCTCCACCGAACCCTTGCCCTGCCATAGTGTCTTGAGCTTCCGCTCAGCGGTAGAGGCAATGTCCGGATCATCATAAATTATAGCCATAGCTTTAAAAAATTCCTCCACTGAGGTTAGAGCCTCATGCCCTGTCTGCAGACTATATGCCCAGGTCTGGGAATCCCCTGACAACAGAGTTTTAATGAATGTAACTCTCTGTGCCATGGTTCCTGATGAACTAGGCCTTAACTCAAAGTATGACAACACTCTATTTTTAAAATTCTGGAAGTCAGATCTGTGACAAGAAAACCTTTCGGGTACAGGCATACGTATGTCTGTGCTAGGAGGAGATCGCACTGTATGCACAGCCGTCTGAAAGACTTGTACAGTCCCAGACAAAGCGTTGATCTGGGTCTGGTGACTGTCCAGCACTCGGGTGTAATTCTCCACCGAAGTGGTGAGTGTATCAAGATGGCTGTTGAGTGCGTCCATTTGGTTTTGGTCTGCCGTTCTGTAACGATCGGTGTCAGCACACAGAGAGAATCTGATTATTGGCGATCTGCAGTATCACCAAGAATACAGATATATACCTGATTATTGATGATCTGCAGAATCACCAATAATACAGATATAGTACTAACCTCTGGACACCTGTATATATTGTGAGTGTTTGGTGCAACAGTAATGACTTTGAGTAAACCACCTGATGAGCAGGTGGTCCTTGGCAGTATGGGAAATACTGCTCTTTTGAGAAGCACAAGAGCCTTCCAGCAGCCTGAGACCTTCCAAGGGGTGGAGTCTCAGGCTGAAGATAGAAAGGGCCAGTGAGTGAGTGACACCTGAAGGTGGATGTCACTAGCTGATCTGGAGACTATCTCCTAAAGGGGAGAGATAGCTCTTGAGTTCGGGCAAGCCAGGTCGGCAACACACAGATAGACAAAGTACAAAGAAAGAAAGCTGATACGGTATCCAAGGCAGGCAGGGTTGGAAAAGGATAATCAGATATGCGTGGTACCGAATCAGAGAGCGGAGGGATAGTCAGGAAAGCAATAGGTCATAACAGATATCAAACAATGCCTAGTCTTGGGTGTGAGGTCCGTGGTCTCTACACCCTGGAACTAGTCTGATGTATAACAGAATGATAACACAAGTTCCCTAATCTTGGGTGTGAGGTCCGTGGTCTCTACACCCTGGAACTAGTCTGAAGTATAACAGAATGATAACACAAGTTCCCTAATCTTGGGTGTGAGGTCCGTGGTCTCTACACCCTGCAACTAGTCTGAAGAATAACAGATTGATAACACAAGTTCCCTAATCTTGGGTGTGAGGTCCGTGGTCTCTACACCCTGGAACTAGTCTGAAGAATAACAGAATGATAACACAAGTAATCTGGCTCAGTGTGAATTCCCAGGTCCTCTTGGTACAAGCACACTGTTGGATCTGACTAAGGTCTGAGTGCTTCCACGTAGTGTTCGCAACGGCAGACAACTTGTGACTGGCCAGCAGTAACTATATATAGAGCAGCGCTCTCTGGCGCCACCCCTATGTGATAGACCAATAGTTACTTGCTCTGAGGTCATACAAGTTCTGCCTCTCAGCGCGCGCGCGCGCGCGCGCGTATTCCTGCATCTGTGTGAGCTAACAGACCCAGCCACACCAGACGCATGCTGCTGCGTGCAAACCGCCGCACTGGACGAAGGAACCAGCTGCCTTGCTATCAGTACATGCGGCGGCTTTTCCACGTTTCCTTACAGTATCCCTAGTCTTGGGTGTGAGGTCCGTGGTCTCAACACCCTGGAACTAGTCTGAAGTATAACACAATAGTAACACAGTATCCCTAGTCTTGGGTGTGAGGTCCGTGGTCTCAACACCCTGGAACTAGTCTGAAGTATAACACAATAGTAATCTGGCTCAGTGTGAATTCCCAGGTCCTCCTGGTTCTAACACACTGTGGGATCTGACTATGGTCTGAGTGCTTTCACGTAAGTGTTCGCAATGGCAGACAACCTGAGACTGACCAGCAATAACTATATATAGAGCGGCGCTCCCCGGCGCCACCCACCGCTGATCAACCAATAGCCGCCCGCTCTGAGATCAGCTGACCAACCTGGTCAGCTGATCCCTCCTCGTTTGTCACAAAGGTTCTGCCTCTCAGCGTGCGCGCGCGTATTCCTCAATCTGTGTGCACTAGAAGGCCCAGCCACATCAGACGCACGCCGCCGCGTGCAAACCGACGTGCTGGACGTGAAAGCAGCCGCCTCGCTGCCAGTCCGCGCGGCGGCTTTTCCGCAATCTATTACAATCACCCACTGATCACCCATTAATCACCAATCAATCACCCCCTGTCACCACCTGTCACTGCTACTCATCAGATCAGACCCTAATCTGCCCCTTGCGGGCACCCAATCACCCGCCCACACCCTCAGATCGCCCTCAGACCCCCTCTGATCAACTCGCTAGTGCATTGCTTGCATATATTCTCCCCTGTAATCACTTACTGATCACCTATCAATCACCCGTCACCCCCTGTCATCCCCTGTCACTGCTACCCATCAGATCAGACCCTAATCTTCCCCATGCGAGCACCCAAACACCCGCCCAAACCCTCAGAGACCCCTCAGACCCCCCCCCCCCCCCCCCCCCGATCACCTCCCCAGTGCATTTATTGCATAGATCATCCCCTCTAATCACCCACTGAGACACCCATCAATCACCTCCTGTCACCACCTGTCACCCCCTAGCTAGTGTTGGGCGAACAGTGTTCGCCACTGTTCGGGTTCTGCAGAACATCACCCTGTTTGGGTGATGTTCAAGTTCGGCTGAACACCTGATGGTGTTCGGCCAAACCGTTCAGCCATATGGCCGAACTAAGAGCGCATGGCCGAACGTTCCCCGAACGTTCGGCTAGTGCTGTGATCGGCCGAACGGGTCACGTGGTTCGGACCCGAACGCGCTCTGATTGGCCGAACGGGTCACGTGGTTCGGGTAAATAAATACCCGATCCACGTCATTTCTCCGCCATTTGTCTGTGGGTTTAGCTTTGGGTAGGCAGGCAGGGTAGTTCTCTCTCCAGCCAGGCTAGCCAGGGTCCCCCCAGTCATTGTGTTGCTGCTGGGAACAGTAGTACACCGCTCACCCACACTATATAGCATTGTGTTTACTGCCACTCTGTGTCTCTGCTGGGAACAGTAGTACACCGCTCACCCACCACTGTATAGCATTGTGCTCTGTGTCGCTGCTGGGAACAGTAGTACACCGCTCACCCACCCACCACTGTATAGCATTGTGCTCTGTGTCGCTGCTGGGAATAGTAGTACACCGCTCACCCACCACTGTATAGCATTGTGCTCAGGGGCGTAGCAATGGAGGTCGCAGAGGTCGCATTCGCGACGGGGCCCGCCGACCTGAAGCCTTGAGGGGGGGCCCGGCCGCCGGGCCCCCCCCCTCCCTGTTTGCATAAAATAATGTTTTTGCGAGGACGAGGATTGCAGCGCGCAGGGGCGTTGTTAGGCCTGAAGATCCGAAGCACGTGCTACGGACCCTCCTCACTGTGCCACGAACCTCAAGCCACATGATGCGCTGAGCAGAAGCGGTGTCCCGGGCCGTCAGCATCTGTTATTATGGCAGCCGCTTTCTGCTCCTCATGCAGCGTCTGTTGTTGCTATGGCAGCCGCTCTCTAGTCCTCCCCATGTATCGCAGTGGCCAGGTAGCTTGTAGTAACAAGCCGCTCTGCCCCTTCTCCCTGTCGCCTGCTGCTCTGATGCTACAGCTGTAGCTCCGCCCCCAGAAGTGTTTGAATGGAGCCCGGGCTGATGGGGAGCAGGAAGGGAGAGTAGACTCTGCTGAGCCAGGCAGCCCACAGCCCAGGAAGGCAGCACATCGGGACACGGAGGATGCAGGGGCAGGTCAAATGACAGGGAGGAGGATGCCACTGTCAGCCTGAAGAAAGGATCCATTTTCACTGCAGCAGGTAGATTGTCTACTGAAATATTGCAGATGCACCTGTTATTGTGACATGTCAGCCTCAGTCTAGAGATGTAGCAAAGTCTGGTCTGTACTGTGCAGTGCTCATTGTGTTATCTAATGTTCTCTGTTATCATGCCACTTGAGACTGAGTTGGAGATTCACGGAAGTCTGTCTGGGAGAGGCTGACACTACAGTGCTGTAAACTGACAGTCATACCCTGCTGAATAATGCAAATGCTGTTGGATTGAATCACTGGAGAAATCTGATCTGGGAAATTCCTCTACAGGGCACAAACAGGTTGCACTACTTAAAGAGAACCCGAGGTGGCTTTGTATAACGTTAGTGGGGCACAGAGGCTGGTTGGGCACACTAACACCAGCCTCTGTTGCCCCATGGTGTGTGTCAAAGACCCCCCTGCTCGCCGCTATACCCCCGCAATGCTGGCGACACGCAGCGTGTCGCCAGCACAATGTTTACCCTAGCGCTGTCTGTCAGCGCCGCTCCCCCGCCTCCTCCGCATCGCCGCTACCCGCCCTCGTCCCTTCCCTCCCGCTGATTGGAGGGAAGGGACGAGGGCGGGTAGCGGCGATGCGGAGGAGGCGGGGGAGCGGCGCTGACAGACAGCGCTAGGGTAAACATTGTGCTGGCGACGCACTGCGGGGAGGATAGCGGCGAGCAGGGGGGTCTTTGACACACACGATGGGGCAACAGAGGCTGGTGTTAGTGTGCCCAACCAGCCTCTGTGCCCCACTAACGTTATACAAAGCCACCTCGGGTTCTCTTTAAATACCCACAATAAAGAACATTATTTTCAGATTTTTTTGCCTTATTTGCACAGATTTCTCACCAGCTAATTGTGTGTGTGTGTGTGTGTGTGTGTGTGTGTGCATGCGTGCCCTGTCCTCTGTGCCTGTAATGACAGTAAACTAGCTGCAGTGCTTGCTGACCTCTCCTACCTCCAGTATGTACAGTATAAGCTGTTCTGTGCCTGTACTGATAGTAAACTAGCTACAGTGTGTGCTGATCCCTGCTGCCCCCAGTATGTACAGTATAAGCTGTTACTCTGGGCCTGTACTGATAATAAACTATCTGCAGTGTGTGCTGATCTCTGCTGCCTCCAGTATGTACAGAAGAAGCTGTTACTCTGTGTCTGTATTGATGGTAAACTAGCTGCAGCATGTACTGATTTCTTCTGTCTCCAGTATGTACAGTATAAGGTATTACTCTTTGTCTGTATTGATAGTAAACTAGCTGCAGCATGTGCTGATCTCTGCTACCGCCAGTATGTACAGTAGAACTTATGTATGTATCAGGGTGTGTGTGTGTGTGTGTGTGTGTGTGTGTGTGTGTGTGTGTGTGTGTGTGTACAATGTATGTGTGTGTGTGCGTGCGTGTATCAAAGTGGGTTACTAGTAAATTGGCGTGTGTGTATCAAAGTAGGTTGCTAGTAAATTGGCGTGTGTGTTCATAGGGGGGGGCAAGGGGTGGCGGGGGGGCCCTCATACAGATTCCGCATCGGGGCCCAGAGGTTTGTAGCTACGCCACTGATTGTGCTCTGTGTCGCTGCTGGGAACAGTAGTACACCGCTCACCCACCACTGTATAGCATTGTGTTTACTGCCACTCTGTGTCTCTGCTGGGAACAGTAGTACACCGCTCACCCACCACTGTACAGCATTGTGCTCTGTGTCGCTGCTGGGAACAGTAGTACACCGCTCACCCACCCACCATTGTATAGCATTGTGCTCTGTGTCGCTGCTGGGAATAGTAGTACACCGCTCACCCACCACTGTATAGCATTGTGCTCTGTGTCGCTGCTGGGAACAGTAGTACACCGAGCACCCACCACTGTATAGCATTGTGCTCTGTGTCGCTGCTGGGAACAGTAGTACACCGCTCACCCACCACTGTATAGCATTGTGCTCTGTGGAACCTCTCATCTGTATTACATTTATGACTGCATGCCGACAAAAAGCAAATTGCTATCTGCACGCTTCTTGTCCGCATGCAAGGCCTGGGTTGTTGTGTCTCAAAGCGTGGCCTTCTCCTCCTGCGCCGCCCTCCTCCTGTTCCGTCACGTGTGCTGCTGCTGGGTTAGCGTTACCGGTCCCTTTTCCTGGAACCTCTCATCTGTATTACATTTATGACTGCATGCCGACAAAAAGCCAATTGCTATCCGCACGCTTCTTGTCCTCATGCAAGGCCTGGGTTGTTGTGTCTCAAAGCATGGCCTTCTCCTCCTGCGCCGCCCTTCTCCTGTTCCATCACGTGTGCTGCTGCTGGGTTAGCGTTACCGGTCCCTTTTCCTGGAACCTCTCATCTGTATTACATTTATGACTGCATGCCGACAAAAAGCCAATTGCTATCCGCACGCTTCTTGTCCTCATGCAAGGCCTGGGTTGTTGTGTCTCAAAGCGTGGCCTTCTCCTCCTGCGCCGCCCTCCTCCTGTTCCATCACGTGTGCTGCTGCTGGGTTAGCGTTACCGGTCCCTTTTCCTGGAACCTCTCATCTGTATTACATTTATGACTGCATGCCGACAAAAAGCAAATTGCTATCCGCACGCTTCTTGTCCGCATGCAAGGCCTGGGTTGTTGTGTCTCAAAGCGTGGCCTTCTCCTCCTGCGCCGCCCTCCTCCTGTTCCATCACGTGTGCTGCTGCTGGGTTAGCGTTACCGGTCCCTTTTCCTGGAACCTCTCATCTGTATTACATTTATGACTGCATGCCGACAAAAAGCATGTTACCTGTGCAAAGAAAACAGACATTTCCCGCATTTAAAAGACAGTTTTCCCTTTGAAACTTTAAAATCGATTTTCTCAAAAACTATAAGCTCTTTTTGCTAATTTTTTTCCCTCTTGTACCCACTCCCAAGGTGCACATACCCTGTAAATTTGGGGTATGTAGCATGTAAGGAGGCTTTACAAAGCACGAAAGTTCGGGTCCCCATTGACTTCCATTATGTTCGGAGTTCGGTTCGAACACCCGAACATCGCGGCCATGTTCGGCCTGTTCGGCCCGAACCCGAACATCTAGATGTTCGCCCAACACTACCCCTAGCACTCCTACTAATCAGATCAGGCCCTAATCTGCCCCCTGTGGGATTCTGATCACCTGCCCACACCCTCAGATCCCCCTCAGAACCTCCCTGATCACCCCCCTGTCACTGTCCTAGTGATCTAGAAACAGTGATCAGTGAAAACTGTCACTTTTTTAATATCACTAGTGTTAAAAGTTAGGCCAGTTATTTAGCTAGGGCCCTTTGTTGGATAGATAGCGCCAGTTTGCACCCAGCCCACAACACCACAGTCACTAATTAGTTGATGCTGATTAGCATCATCACTGTCGCTAATCAGCATTGCTACTATATAGTATTTGTAAGTGATTACAGATTACTGTAAGTGATATACTAGGATACACTAAAAACGCAGTGTTTACCGATCAGGCCTGATCGTTCGCCTGCACTTGCGTGCAGCCCGCCCCACCGCAGTGTCAGAATTTTTTTTTCTGATCACTGCAAAAAACACTGTACAATAGCTGTGGCGCTGTAAAGATTAGTTTTGATTTTTTTTTTTTAGCAAAACTCAGTGACCACAGCTTTCTACTTCACAAGTACTCCCTTTTACTAGGTAGGTGCTCTTTTTACTGGGTAGTCTCAGAGGAATACCCCCTAAATTTAGCAGTCTACCATGGCAAAAAAGGAAAAAAGGGGTATTCCGCTGAAGAGGCCGCCGAGATTCTGGCCCAGTGGGGTGAGTGGTATTGGGAAGCCTCATCCGACGAATCATCAGGGTCAGAATACGAACCGGTGAACAGCAGTGGCTCTCTGACCGATAGCAATGATGAGGTTGAGGTCCCGGCTAGAGCCTGACGTACCACACTCCATGTCACTGGACCGCAGGTGGCACAGGCTCAAGGGCAGCAGAGTGGTTCTAGCACTGATCCGAGTTTTCTTGGTGAGGCATGCACCAGCAGCATAACATCTCCTGGACCTAGCACCAGTACTACCACAGACCCTGGTGAAGTGGCTAGCACCAGCATGGTAGTAGAAACTGGTTCGGTGTCACGTGCATTAAGACCTCAGTCGCAGCCACCAGCAAAACGGGCCCGTACTACCCATAGTCTCCCAGAGGTGCTGGCAAATCTCAATTGGCAATCCCCTGGTTCTGCCGCATTTGTACTGCCCCCTTTCACCACCCAGTCTGGAATCCAGGTGGAGACAGATAATCTAGGATCAGCCCTAGACTTTTTTTTTATCTGTTCTGCACCGTGGATCTCTACGACTTAATTGTGGCTGAGACCAACCGTTATGCCACACAATACGCAACTGCCAATCCAAGAAGCTACCATGCCCAGCCTTTTTGGTGGAAACCACTCCAAGTTTCCAAACTTAACATTTTTTGGGCCTTCTCCTTAACATGGGTCTAGTCAAAAATAATGTATTGCGGTCTTATTGGTCTACGCACCCAATACATCACATGCCCATGTTCTCTGCTGCCATGTCCAGGTCACGATTTGAGAACATCCTGCACTTCCTGCACTTTAGTGCCAATACAACCTGTCATCTAAGAGGCCACTCTGCTTATGACCGGTTCCACAAAATTTGTCCCCTGATACACCACCTGTCATCAAAATTTGCAGATGCTTATACCAGGGGAGCCTCTATGCATAGGCAGTACAGGCCATTGCCTGGAGTGCCATTGGTCCTGGGGGCCCCATGTTGCTTGTTTAAGCCATGCCCCCTGGATGAAGCCATGCCCCCTGACTAAGCCCCTCCCCCATGGAGTTCTATTACTTGCTTCTGCTGCATCTGCTTAGCGTAAGTTGCAGGCAGCTGCCACTGTGTCCCTCTGTGCCTTCTACATCCCTTTCCCTCCCTTTATGCCTCCTTCTGTATCTTTTGTGCCTCCTTCTGTCTCCTTGAGCCTCCTTCAGTCTCTTGTGCAATGTCTGACACCCTGTTTGTCCTTCTGTCTCCCTTTATGCCTCCTGTCTCCCTTTTTGCCTCCTCCTGTCTCCATGTGCCTTTTTCAGTCCCCCTATGCCACCTCTGCCTCCTTCTGTCCCCCTGTGCCTCTGTATGTCCCCTTGTGCCTTTCTTTGTCCCCCTGTGCTACCTCTGCCCCCCTGTTCCTCCTTCAGTCCGACTCTGCTTCCTTATAACCTCATGTGCCTCCTTCTGTCTCCCTTTGTGTCTCATTCTGTCTCCATGTGCCTCTTCAGTCCCCATGTGCTACCTCTGCCCCCTGCGCCTTCCTCACCCTTTTTTGCCTCCTTCTGTCCCCCTTTGTGCATACTTCTGTTCCCCCTTGTGCCTCCTTCTGTCTCCCTGTGCCTCCCTTTGCCACCTTTGTGTTTTTTTCTGTCCCCCATCGTGCCTCCTTCTGCCCAGTTTGTTCTTCCTTCTTTCCTACTGTGCCTTCTTTTGTCTCCCTTTGTGCCTCAATCTGTGCCCCAGTGTGCCTACTTCTGCCCCCCCTTTGTGCCTCCTTCTGCCCCACTTTGTACCTCCTTCTGTCCCTGTGTGCCTCCTTCAGTCCCCCTGTGCCTCCTTCTGTCCTTTTTTGTGCCTCCTTCTGGCCCTCATGCCTTCTTCTGTCCCCCTGTACCGCCCGCTGCCCCTCTGTGTACCTCCTTCTGTACTCCTGTGCCTCCTTCTTTCCTCCCTTGTTTCTCATTCTGTCCTCTTTTGTGACTTCTTCTGACCCTCATGCCTCCTCCTTTCCTCCTGTGCCTCCCTATGTCACCTTGTGCCTCTGTCTGTCCCCTTTGTGCTTTTTTCTGTCCCCCTTTGTGCCTCATGAAAGTGGAGCCCTGTCTATGTGTATTTTCTGGTGAAACGCTGCTCACATTACGTGTATTTCCCGGTGAAACGCTGCCGTCTTTACGCGTATCTTTCTGGTGAAACGCTGCCACAATAAGAGTAATTTCTGTTGAAACACTGCTGCATAATGACTATTTTCTGGTGAAGTATTGCCGCATTAGGATTATTTTCTGGTGAAACGCTGCTGCATTACGATTATTTTCTAGTGAAATACTGCCGCATTATGATTATTTTCGGGGGGAGGGGGTGCCACAGGTTTTCTTGCCTGGAGTGACAAAATGGCTAGAGGCACCCCTGGCTTATACCTCTGAACAGTCATTTTGAGGCATTTGATTTCCAGACTACTCCTCACAGTTTTGGGCCCCTAAAATGCCAGGGCAGTATAAGAACCCCACAAGTGACCCCATTTTAGAAAGAAGACACCCCAAGGTATTCTGTTAGGCAGTGGCGTAGCTACAAACCTCTGGGCCCCGATGCGGAATCTGGATGTGGGCCCCCCCGGCAACAACCGCGCCCCCCCCCCAAAAACACCCGACGGACACACATATCCGTAACCCTATAGCTGTGCATGGCATGGCTATATTAATTCAACTTTGCAGCAGCATGGGTGCCACGTTCAATTTGCAGACATACGCAGCACCCAGAGAAAATAGGGCAATTAGTAGCAAGATACCTTTAATTAGATAGATTACTATCAGTATAGGCATAGAATAAAGATGCATACACACATTCAATTTTGATTGGTCGATCACTGACCAATTTTACCACTGCACGTAGTATGCAGGCCAAGAGACTTTGTATACTGTGAACAGAGCTGGGCTCTCATAATACCTAGAAGTAGTAAAATTGGCTATTCAAAATTGTATGTGTGTACCAGGCTTTACAGCTAATACTGTACATACAATACAGCTGGTTTACAATCAGTAAAGGGACAGAGCAACACCTTATACTGTACATACTGGAGGTAGGAGGGATCAGCACACACTGCAGCTAGTTTACTGTCAGTACAGGCACAGAGCAACACCTTATACTGTACATACAGGAGGTAACAGATCAGCAAACACTGCAGCTAGTTTACTATCAGTACAGGCACAGAGTAACAGCCTATACTGTACATACTGGAGGTGGAAGAGATCAGCACATTGCAGCTAGTTTACTATCAGTACAGGCACAGAAATCAGAAGATGCACATAGTGCCCAGTACAGCCTATAACTGCCAAAACGAACACCTCGTGCCGCACTCCAGGGGGTAGTGCCACCACCAGAATAAGGGAAAAACGTTCAGCTCCCCCTTTGTGGATGCACTCACCAAAAGCGCGTCTTTCTCTATAGCATATCACATCCACATCTGTATGTCAATCCAGCCAGCCAAGGAGTAGGGTCAGCATGTGGCATAAACTCGTTTAATTAAAAGTTTAAAATGCAGGCTAACAGGCTATTTCATTACCACTCCGTCCGCGGATACCATAGAGCAGCACGACTACCTCTCCTGCCGTTACTTCCTTACTGACGTCAGCGCGCCTCCGACTCCGCCCTACGCGTTTCGTCACAAACCGTGACTCATTCAGGGGCTGGGGATCGCACCAGACGTTGCGTTCATATACGCACACCGCGCCTCCTCCGCTCCGAGAACCGCCCGCCACTCCGCCCTCTCATTGTTGCTAGGCAGCCTCAGGAGCGTGCTGGCTATAATATCACGCAGAGTGCTCAAATACATTAGACAATTTAAAATACATTGCACATATAAAAACGCGAACTCCCTTCATGGAAGGATTAACACTACCTTCCACCCCTCACCTTCTTACTACATAATAGCTGCATATACTCACATATTATTACAATTAATATATAAATAGAACATCCACAATATAAAACACAGTGACCTTAAATCCTTATAAGTGCCACATTCCTCATTATATCACAACTAATATCCCCTATAAGTATCACAAGTAAAAATTTGTGTTTAATATTAGCACCCATAAGCGTGTCCTAGTGCATTACGAGGTGCATACAATTGTATACACACATTATTTAATCATCCCTAGCATATATCCCTATCCCTATCAATAAAGAGGACGTACAGACTGCCCACCAACATTATGCAAGTGCTCATTATATTCCTATAACACCTTTATTTGTACCCCAGAAACTTCCTTCTATACATGTGTGTATTTAACACATCCCTCATTATATGTGTATAAACTTGTAGCACACGTGACCCAACCTTAATTCAACAATAACATTAACAGTACCATCACACCTAAACTCAGTACTCAAGTGTCCAATAGTGACCCCCCCACCCATAAACCCCAAAACCATATTGCACATACCCATAATATACATGTTTTTAAGAATTTCGAATACAATATCATATGCAGTTACCTCCATAGTCTTAATATCCCTAATCATTAGAAATAAAACAATTAATATCCAATTCGATGTTGAGTCCCCTCGGACTGAGAGTCCCCAACATATGAATCCATTCCGTCTCTTTTTTGCACAGTTGCTGTAATCGATTAGACCCGCGCCAATGTGATCGAACGTGCTCGACCGCAGCAACTCTGAGACATCCTGGATTTTTTCCATGCGCTTCCAAATAATGGGCAGACACACTATGCGATTTTAATCCCTTTCTTATATTATATATATGTTGATACAACCTTTTCTTTAATGGCTGCGTAGTCCTGCCCACATACTGCTTACCATACCCGCATGTTAACACATACACTACATATGTGGTTGCACATGTCATAAAATGCTTAATTTTAAAATCCCTGTGAAAACAATTAGATCTGATACTATCTGTAGATACACTGGAGGTGTCGCTACATATACAGCACCCTCTACACACATGATAGCCCGGTCTTTGCCTTGGGGCAAGGGTTCTACAAGGCGGTTCAACGCAACTCGGGACTAGTAAATCCCTCAGATTCGGCGCACGCTTATAAATAAATTTAGGCCTACTGGGGACAATGTGATTCAGTTGAGCATCTTGCTGTAATACCAGCCAATATTTACAAAAAATCTTCTCCACATCCTTATATTGTGTAATGAAGGTGGAGATGAAAGGGACATCTGGGATGTTCTTCTGCTCTTGTATTTTTCCCTCTATGAGCCTACCCCTATCCATCAGTGCCACTTCTCTCTCTATCTCCCCTATTCCATCAGGGTCATACCCCTTATCCACAAACCGTTGGGCCAGGATAGAGGCTTGACTATAGTAATCGTCCACCCTAGAGCAATTCCTTCTCACTCTTTGGAACTGCCCCCTGGGGACCACCCTAATCCACGAGGGGTGGTGGCAACTGGTCGTAGGAATATATCCGTTGCGATCCGTTTTTTTGAAAAAACACCGCGTTGATAAACACCCCTCTTCCTTGAAGATGGTGAGATCCAAAAAATCTATACTAGAAAAACTCATCACTGCCTCCAATTTAATGTTGGGTAGCAGATTATTAATGGCTTCCAAAAAATTGACCCATTCCTGAACGGAGCCCCCCCAAATTATGAATAAATCATTGATAAATCTCCGCCATTCCACCACCCCCCCCTGGATTAATCAATAATGTCTCCTCCTCCCATTTTGACATAAATATATTTGCCAGGGCCGGGGCATAAGGCGCCCCCATGGCGCATCCTTTAATCTGTGCATAGAACTCACCCCTATGCCAAAAATAGTTTCTGGAAAGGGCGAATTCCAAAAGCTTTAGTAAGAATTCAATCTGCTCAACCTTCAAGAGCCCCTGCTTAATAAAGGCTTCCTCAACCGCTCTTATACCTCCCTGGTGGTCAATCTTGGTATACAATGATGCGACATCTGCTGTTACCAGCATTGCCGCATCATCCACTCTCATTCCTTTCACAACCCTTAATGTATGGGCTGTGTCCCTTAGGACACGGGGCAAGTTGCCAACCATTGGTTGCAGGAATACATCAAGGTATCTTCCCACCCTATAGGTGATCGAATCTATCCCATTAATAATGGGCCGTCCCGGGGGGCAGGTCATAGATTTATGGACCTTTGGTAACTGATATATAATAGGGGTTTTAGGATTCTTAGGTACAAGATGCTCAAACTCTCTTTCGTTAATAAGACCCCTATCCAATCCCCCCTTCAAGATTACAATCAATTCCCTCTTATAAGCAAAGACCGGATTACCTCCCAATTTTTTATATGCCGTTGCATCCCCTACCAATTTATCCAATTCTGTGAAATATTGTTCATGATTTAAAATCACCAAAACACCCTTATCTGCAGGTCTAATAATAAGCTCTTTATCTTTGAGCAACTTACAGATCGCCCGATCGTGATTCCTGATCCGGGACGTCTGTAGTCGCTCCAGATCCCCAATGACCAAATTCTTAAAAACATCAATGGTTTGTTTACTCGCATTATTCACAGGGTTGTAAAACCGAGTTATTCCTCATGTTGGCATGGGGATAATCCCCATCCCCATACCAATTTATTTACAGGGCAAGTGAGCGCGGTGATCTATTGTGTTATAAAGTTGTTTACGGGTGGAGTGACCCTAATCATTGCTGCGATCCCCTGTCAATTGTGACTGATCCATTGGAGCGCAGTATTCCCTATTCTGTTTGGTAAGACTGTTCACTGTTTACTGCTGCAAACATGGAAGTGTTCGAATTCAGAAAACATAGGAACATTGATTTGGATAAAATCTTCAATGAGGAACTGCCTGTTCAAACTGATTTGGATCAGGACTTTAAACACTTACAACATAATATGTTGAAGGAACTCCAAACATGGTGGGATCTTGCTGCTTTGCACAAATATGATAAAAAAGGTTTAGTACCGAAACGCTATAGATGGGACATTATGCCCAGGGCCGGATTTGGACTTCCCAGTGCCCTAGGCCCGGTACCACCAACCGCCCCCCCCCCCCCCCCCCCCACACACACACACACACACACACACACTCAGGGTGCATACACACATCAGACCATAGTCTTTGGAAAATGAAGGATCACAGACCAATTTTACCCCCTTCCATGTAGTATGAGAGCCATACCTACAAAGTCTATTCTATTGAGCTGAACTCCCCATCAGATAGAAATCTTTGCAAGACGCTGCACACAAAGATGCTGTACACATGCAACAGATCAGTATCTGCAAAAGATCTGTTCCTGCAAAAGATCCGTTTCTGCAAAATGCATTCATAGTCTATGATATCTGCAGATCCTCATACACACCTTGTTTAACAAACATTCATCTACAGATCAGATCCACCAGGATGGATCTTCAGATCTGCAGATGATTGTCTGATCTGCAGATAATTGTCTGTTAAACAAGGTGTGTATGAGGATCTGCAGATATCATAGACTATGAATGCATTTTTCAGGAACGGATCTTTTGCAGGAACAGATCTTTTGCAGATATTGATCTTTTGAACGTGTTCAGCATCTTGCAAAGATTTTTATCTGATGGGGAGTTCAGCTCCATAGAATAGACTGTGTAGGTATGGCTCTCGGACTCCATGGAAGGGGGTAAAATTGGTCTGTGATCTTTCATTTTCCAAAGACTGTGGTCTGATGTGTGTATGAGCCTTTAGGAAAATGAAAGATCACAGACCAATTTTACCCCCTTCCATGTAGTATGAGAGCCATACCTACACAGTCTATTCTATGGAGCTGAACTCCCCATCAGACAGAAATCTTTGCAAGATGCTGCACACAAAGATGCTTTACACATTCAAAAGATCAGTATCTGCAAAAGATCTGTTCCTGCAAAATGCATTCATAGTCTATGATATCTGCAGATCATCATACACACCTTGTTTAATAGACATTCATCTGCAGATCCGATCCACCAGGATGGATTTTCAGATCTGCAGATGATTGTCTGATCTGCAGATGAATGTCAGTTAAACAAGGTGTGTATGAGGATCTGCAGATCTCATAGACTATGAATGCAATTTGCAGGAACGGATCTGTGGCAGGAACAGATCTTTTGCAGATACTGATCTTTTGTGTCTGTACAGCATCTGTGTGTGCAGAATCTTGCAAAGATTTTTTCTGATGGGGAGTTCAGCTCCATAGAAAAGACTGTGAAGGTATGGCTCTCATACTACATGAAGGGTGGTAAGATTGGACTGTGATCTTTCTTTTTCCAAAGACTATAGTCTGATATGTGTATGAGCCTTAACGATCACTTGTTTGCAGGATACCTATGAATGTTTTCTCTCTGAAAAATGATGAATGATTGTTTTTCCTGTTAGAGCAGTAAATCCCTAATGCCTGGTACGCACCAGATAGATGGGTTGAATCGATTTTCCGATCACTTATACAAAGTCGATTAGAAAAATGATCAGAAATCAGATTAGACCTGTCAGAAATAATCAATTTGAACCCATCTATCTGATGGCAAATTGCATGGTGTGTACCAGGCATGAAGTAGCAGAGCGGCATTCATCTCCCTCTCTGCTCTTCTGTAATCACAGATCTGTTGCATTTATTTTATAGTATTTATTGTACTGATTCTTTCACAGGTGTTTTTTTACTGTTTGCCAACACGGTACAAATATATATTTTTTTTAATTTTTAGTGTATGTTATTACTTTTGGTATACAAAACAGAATGTAACAATACAAAAGTATACAACAGTACATTTGTAATTATAATTATAGAGAAGTTGTCTATCTCATACTAGACTACTGCTGCCTTTAAAATGAGCCAGCAAGGGGTTAAGATTTAGCTTAGAAGGGGCTGCCATAAATCTCTCTAAGGAAAAAAACCCTTATCTGTTTAAGATTTACAATCCAGGGGGAGAGAGGAGAAGGAATGGCTCAAGTCATTAACAGAATCTGACCAGCAATACATTGTTTAGCCCAGCTTGAGTTGTAAAGTGGAAATAATTCTGTTAAAATGTTTACTTTTACTGGATCAGAAATTGTCTACATTGTGATCCATGTTTCTCTCACCCCTGGCAATAAACTGAAGCGTGTATGTTCAGTAGATAGCACTGTCTCATCGCACACCACGAAGTAAGGAAAATACATGGAGCTCTGGAATTCTGACTGTGTGTGTGCAGCAAAGCCGGGGCGCTTTGGAGCAGGAGAAATGATTTATTTTGACATGCAGCCTCTTATCTCTCTCAGGTCCTGCCGCCCTTTTATCCTTCTGATTTTTTTCCGCCCTAGGCCGTGACCTTTGTGGCCTTTGCAGAAATCCGGCCCTGATTATGCCCACGGATGGAGAGGAGAATACTGATAACAATTTGGAGTGGTTTGAATATGTTGAAACATGTGGTGTGGGGATGGTAAAATTGATCATTAAAAGAAAAACTAGAAGGTTAGAGAGATTGGGGGGGGGGAAATGATATATTAAAGGTCAAATTGGAACCCTTCAAGCATAGAGAAGAATTCCAGCTAAGGTCTAACAAGCTCCAGGAATGTTTAAATTCAAGTGAGAAAGAGATTATATTAGATAAACAAAAGCAATTTAGTAAAGATGCCTTGGCATATAAGAGTAATGAAGCCTATAAATGGCAGAAGGCCAAAGCAGTTGATGTAGCATCTGAACAAATGGAGGTTACTACCAATGTGGGTGCTAAACCACAAGATGATCAGAAGGGAACTGAAACGGGAGGGGCAAGACCAAAAGGAGGGGCGGCGGGGGGACAGGAGCCCGTCAGGCCCAACCCGGCTCAACCTAGGCCGCAACCACAACCTTATGCCCCACCGAATAGGAGGAGAGGGGGATTTGGAAGAGGAAGGGGGTATAATAATTATCCCCTACACCCGCAACGTCCTTATGTACCTAACCCCCCGAATTTTCATCCCAGGCCCAATAGGGGAGGGGGTGGAATAGGTCCAAATGGGGGGAGATTCATTGTGGATACCCCAGAACTTCCTGTTTATAATAGATTTGAACCCCTTCAGCCATATGTTAATGAGGAGATACCCCCTTTTTTTCACAAGCCCAGATACCGTCAGGACGAGTGGTACATGGAGCCCTACCCCACTCCGAAGGCAACCCGAAAAAGAGAGCCAGAAGGGGAGTCAGAGGAGGAAGGGGGTACAAGAAAAGAAGGGAATAGTGAAAGGGGAGGGGATTTTTAATCTCAGCGGGATGGAGTTGGAAAAATCCGAAATTAAATTGCTTGATAGGGGTTTAAAATATGCCCCCAAAAAATAGTCTTAACAAATTTCATACTTTTATTAATGTGCATAAATTTGTTCGCAGACTGAATCTTAAACGGTACTATTTAGATAGGGAAGGGCCCTCTAGTAAGGCTAATCAGGGTGGGGATTATCCCCATACCAACATGAGGAATAACTCGGTTTCTAACCCTGTGAATAATGCGAGTAAACAAACCATTGATGTTTTTAAGAATTTGGTCATTGGGGATCTGGAGCGACTACAGACGTCCCGGATCAGGAATCACGATCGGGCGATCTGTAAGTTGCTCAAAGATAAAGAGCTTATTATTAGACCTGCAGATAAGGGGGGGGGGGTGATTTTAAATCATGAACAATATTTCACAGAATTGGATAAATTGGTAGGGGATGTAACGGCATATAAAAAATTGGGAGGTAATCCGGTCTTTGCTTATAAGAGGGAATTGATTGTAATCTTGATGGGGGGATTGGATAGGGGTCTTATTAACGAAAGAGAGTTTGAGCATCTTGTACCTAAGAATCCTAAAACCCCTATTATATATCAGTTACCAAAGGTCCATAAATCTATGACCTGCCCCCCGGGACGGCCCATTATTAATGGGATAGATTCGATCACCTATAGGGTGGGAAGATACCTTGATGTATTCTTGCAACCAATGGTTGGCAACTTGCCCCGTGTCCTAAGGGACACAGCCCATACATTAAGGGTTGTGAAAGAAATGAGAGTGGATGATGCGGCAATGCTGGTAACAGCAGATGTCGCATCATTGTATACCAACATTGACCACCAGGGAGGTATAAGAGCGGTTGAGGAAGCCTTTATTAAGCAGGGGCTCTTGAAGGTTGAGCAGATTGAATTCTTACTAAAGCTTTTGGAATTCGCCCTTTCCAGAAACTATTTTTGGCATAGGGGTGAGTTCTATGCACAGATTAAAGGATGCGCCATGGGGGCGCCTTATGCCCCGGCCCTGGCAAATATATTTATGTCAAAATGGGAGGAGGCATTATTGATTAATCCAGGGGGGGTGGTGGAATGGCGGAGATTTATCGATGATTTATTCATAATTTGGGGGGGTTCCGTTCAGGAATGGGTCAATTTTTTGGAAGCCATTAATAATCTGCACCCCAACATTAAATTGGAGGCAGTGATGAGTTTTTCTAGTATAGATTTTTTGGATCTCACCATCTTCAAGGAAGAGGGGTGTTTATCAACGCAGTGTTTTTTCAAAAAAACGGATCGCAACGGATATATTCCTACGACCAGTTGCCACCACCCCTCGTGGATTAGGGCGGTCCCCAGGGGGCAGTTCCAAAGAGTGAGAAGGAATTGCTCTAGGGTGGACGATTACTATAGTCAAGCCTCTATCCTGGCCCAACGGTTTGTGGATAAGGGGTATGACCCTGATGGAATAGGGGAGATAGAGAGAGAAGTGGCACTGATGGATAGGGGTAGGCTCATAGAGGGAAAAATACAAGAGCAGAAGAACATCCCAGATGTCCCTTTCATCTCCACCTTCAGTACACAATATAAGGATGTGGAGAAGATTTTTTGTAAATATTGGCCGGTATTACAGCAAGATGCTCAACTGAATCGCATTGTCCCCAATAGGCCTAAATTTATTTATAAGCGTGCGCCGAATCTGAGGGATTTACTAGTCCCGAGTTGCATTGAACCGCCTTGTAGAACCCTTGCCCCAAGGCAAAGACCGGGTTATCATGTGTGTAGAGGGTGCTGTATATGTAGCGACACCTCCAGTGTATCTACAGATAGTATCAGATCTAATTGTTTTCACAGGGATTTTAAAATTAAGCATTTTATGACATGTGCAACCACATATGTAGTGTATGTGTTAACATGCGGGTGTGGTAAGCAGTATGTGGGCAGGACTACTCAGCCATTAAAGAAAAGGTTGTATCAACATATATATAATATAAGAAAGGGGTTAAAATTGCATAGTGTGTCTGCCCATTATTTGGAAGCGCATGGAAAAAATCCAGGATGTCTTAGAGTTGCTGTGGTCGAGCACGTTCGACAGGGCCGGAATTGTACTTTTTACTGCCCAAGGCCCACTACCTCCAGCCGCCCCATGGCAACAGCGGGGTTAATGTAGCAATTAATACAAATCTTTCGAAAATTATCATTCAGGACCACAAAAGGAAAGAAAGCTGCTATTCAATTTAACAAGATTGACACCGTTGATCTGGAAAACTGATTTTTTCCATTAATCTGATCAAATTGAATAGCAGCGTGCCTTTCCCATTAGTGGTTAAAAATGATCATTTTTGATCAATAATGTCTGGAGAATTGTATCGATTCGTTAATGGCCACAGATAGGGTTATCGGACATAGGAAAGGGAGGAGGTTAGAGATTCTGCAGGATCAGGATATTAGGGAATGGAATTTATGAAACACATGGATATTCTCTAGGGTGCCTATTTCATCCATGGGACACATTATCTTTTGTCATGATACTGTATTGGCTGCTGCCCTATATGAATCTGTTTTAGATAAAAGGCTAGTTATAATGCAATGATATAATATTTGAATTGAGAAATCATCTGATTTATTGACGTTCTGTGCGCGCTTCCTGTGCGTCCCCGCCGCCCGATCCGGCTTCCTGGTCTCCCTCGCCCCTGTCCCCGGGCCTGCGTGCGTGCGGGGGGGCGGGGCTTGGCGGACGCGCCGGGCGCACCATTGGTTGGTTCGCCCGTCGCGTCTGCCTGCCCCGCCCCCCTGCTCGCATTGGCCGGGGGGCGGTGGCGCGGGTGGCAGTGTGGTATGGCCGGATTGGGCGGCGGCGACTACATAGGAAGCGTGTCACGGCTTTTCGGACACGCCTCCTGAAGAAGCCGGTAGTAGCCGGCGAAATCGATCGAGGACGCCGTCCTCTATGGCGGTGGATCCCCCGGGCACCTGAGTCCCCATGCTCCTCTAGGACATCACCTCCTCTCAGCCTACACCGCTGCTAGTTGCCGAAACCTGCCCGGATGAGTAAGAGCCCACTGGGCAATCACACACCATTTATATTTATATGCTCGGCTGACATACAGTGCTATTATGCTTCATGGCTATTGCTACTGCTGCTTTTTCATCTACTGGCTGTTTGACCTGCTTTCAGCAATGATGTGCTTTCTTGCAAGGATCTGCTAACATCAATACTGTCTACATCTGTCAACCTGCTTGTGGCCATCAAGCCCCTGCTGCATGGACTTTTGTTTCCATTTATGCTGCTACATACTAGCCCTAGTGCTTCTGCAGATTTGCAAGGAACTGCTGGCAATAACACTGTTTTCATTTATCTGCTTTCTGCTAATGAGCCATTGCTACATGGACTTGTGCTTTCAACTAAATGCTGCAATATATTTGCTCTTGGTGTGTGTGCAACAACTAACAAGCTGTCAGAATTGACTTGTCGGCATGGTGTGCTGGGAGTTGAGGATACCTGCTCCTTGCTTTGACCTCTCTCTACACCGGAATGTTTATATCCATTAGGTGACCAGTCTGAACTCCTTTATTGCATCCTAATTTTTGATTCTTGATTTTCGAGTTTTCTGCTTATGCTCTGGAGATTTTTTGATTTTTTGATTTTTTTGTCATCAAGCTGCGCAGCTTTGAATCATCATACATGTGCACTAAGTCCACTGGCTGGATTTCATCAGAGTAGAGGGCTCTGGGTATAGCGGGTTTTGGGGTGTGGGTGTTTTGGGAGCTGGGGGTTCCCTTCTGCCATACATGGTTTTATGTTATTTCTGCATAGTGTTTTTTGTAAATGAATAATAAAGTTTTGTATTTTTATAAATATCTAAGGTGTTTGTGTTCAATCAGGCCATACCCCTTCCGCATCATATCTCACAAGTTTGTTTCCTATGGAATTTATGAAACAAAAGCTGTTTAGGGGAAATGAATAGCTAGGTGTAATGATCGCTGCTGCAGCAGGTGTTGCTGGAAGTAGTAGTGCTGCAGCTCAGGCAGTTCTGATGTCTTTCCATGCAAGCTGCATAGCTTTGTCTGTCTTTCCCTGCTGTCAGCTTGTGACTGATTATCATTCACCTGTGTGGGAATCTGCATGTCTGCTCCCATTGGATGACCTCAGTATAAAGATCTGCTTCCTGCAGGGTTTCCTTGGGTTTTCATAGCTTCAGTGTAAGCCAGTCTTGCTGTCGCTTCAGCCCCGATCGTGTTTCTTGTTCTAAAGATACTTTGCTGGTCTTTGCATCATATATTGGTTCATTGCCAATATATATGCATACCAGCACGTTTATTATTTTCCTTGTATTCGTGTTACGTTGATACATCAGTGTCGCTGATGTATACGTACACGAACTGTTTATGTCCTGTGTGCAGTTAGTCAGCTTTCCAGCACGTTTTGGTAGGTTGCGCGTACCGTGACCACCCGTGCTGAGGTAGTTACCCTGCTCCTGGTTCTGTTTGTGGATTGCGTTCATCTCTGCGAAGAGATAACGAATCCTTCTGAATCCTGTTCTGTTACTGTTTGTGGATTGCGTTCATCTCTGCGAAGAGATAACGAATCCTTCTGAATCCTGTCCTGTTACCGTTTGTGGATTGCGTTCATCTCTGCGAAGAGATAGCGAATCCTTCTGAGTCCTGTCCCCTGTATTACTCCAGTCCTAGTCAGCGGTTCTGCTTATGTCATATATCGGTTCATTGCCGATATATACATATGTTAGTCAGACGTTACAAATAGTTTCATTGATAGCTGTAATTGTAATACGCTAGGAAAACATACTTATTGTATATTTATCTGTGTTACGTTCATCTATATTAATCCTGCTATTTCCTGACTATCCTGTCCTGTCTTTGTGAGGCACGCCATCGCCGCATCGCATTGGCTGCCTCATTCCAGTCTGTGTTATTGTGGACGCTTGCTGTCACTAAGTAGTGGCTAGTTAAGCAAGCGTTCCTTCTGTCTACCTGTCCTGATCTCCTCAGTTCTGGTGTGTGCGCTCAGCGCTACTTTGCGCTGAGACGTTATAGCGAAAGCATTGTTTGTGGCTGTCGGATCTGCACCGGCTCTGTGCGCCACAATCTCCTATTGGAGTCAGTCCTCCCCTCCACTATACTAGGGATAGCCTGTTACCTTGTGCTAGTGTGTGTACCTCCTCCACGTCAGCTCATGCGTTGCATGCCTACTGTGGAGAATACACCACCAAGCCTTACACTAGGCCTTTTGGCAATTTAGGGTGAGGCTAGTAATTTGAGAATAGGGTTATGGGAAAAGGGATAACATTAAGTATTAGGTTAGGGTTACTAATTAAAAGATTATAGTGATTAAACTGACTGAGGACAGCCAGTGACACAACTATGTACTCTGTAATGTGCTACAGATGTCAGTGCTATATAAATACATAATAATAATATGGTAGGACATTAGACTATGACTATGGTAGGATTAGATTGTAAGCTCCTCTGAGGACAGTCAGTGACATGACTATGTGCTCTGTAAAGTGCTGCAGAAGATGTCAGTGCTATATAAATACATAATAATAATATGGTAGGACATTACACAATGACTATGGTAGGATTAGATTGTGAGCTCCTCTGAGGACAGTCAGTGACATGACTATGTACTCTGTAAATTGCTGCATAAGATGTCAGTGCTATATAAATACATAATAATATGGTAGGACATTAGACTATGGCTATCATTCATGAAAGTGCTGTCGGTATGGAGAATCAGTGCGGGAAAACACCGCTGGCGGTGTTTTAGACTTCTGGGTGGGCATTCATAAAAAAGTATCTATGTGCGGTAGCAGTGCGGAGATTCCCCGAACTAGGCTGGCGGTAGGCAGGCGGTAGGCTTGCGGAGACACGGAAGCTGCCGAGTTGATGCATTTCTCCGTGTTCCGCTCTGCTGCAGCTGCCTGGGAGGTCTGTGTGTCTCCGTTCACTTACATTGGTATCGCCACATCAGAGGGAGCGGTACTTCACGACCTCACACCGCTTGCGGTGATCTTTATGAATTAACATTTTGCTACATTTGTTCCGATAACCACCGCACAAGGCGGTGATTTATCACTCTGCCCGGTAGTGTCATTTTTTCATGCGGAAAGGGCCTTTATGAATGCTGACTTTGCTAAGTGGTCGGTAAAGTCAGCTGTTTTAAGCATTTCGGCATGCGGAAATGCTTTATGAATGATAGCCAATGACTATGGTAGGATTAGATTGTGAGCTTCTCTTAGAACAGTCAGTGACATGGCTATGTACTGTAATGTGCTGCAGAAGATGTCAGAGCTAAATAAGTACATAATAATTATATGGCAGAACATTAGACTATGACTATAGTAGGATTAGATTGTGAGCTTCTCTGAGGACAGTCACTGACATGACTATGTACCCTGTAAAGTGCTGCAGAAGATGTCAGTGCTATATAAATACATAATAATAAGGTAGGACATTAGACTATGACTATGGTAGGATTAGATTGTGAGCACCTTTGAGGACAGTCATTAGCATGACTATTTACTCTGTAATGTGCTATAGAGAGGATAGTGTTTTTCTCTCTCATCTGTGCCCAGAAGACCAAAACGACAGTAACAAAGAAACCAGTGAGGGAATGAAAGGTTAATTTCTGTGGAAGGGAGGGGGGAGTAGAGGAAAGCTACTGATTGGCAAAACAAGATAGTAGTAGTGACAGGGCTGCATGCATGAACATAACACTGAAAGAAGTTAGCCAGTTGGTCACTCTCTCTCCAGCAGTTTAGCAATAGGCAGCGTGCTGCAAGTGAGTAAAATATCTGCACACACAATCACACAGCTCTCCCCCTCTGATGCTACAACTAATCTACAGTGCACAGTGCAATATCTCATTCCCTAACGCTGTCAGCAGTGCCTCCTCCACACGCATAGCTTACTTGTCTTATCTGCCTCTTCCTCCTTCCGCTCAAATCTCCCGGTCTGCTGGCTCAGCCCTGCCCCTCAGAGTGAGAGAGGAGAGGCGGGGCGCTCTTTTCTCTGTGCAGTGTACTGTACCACGCACCCAGGAGAGACTAGAGGACAGCACGGCAGCAGACAGCAACTGATCTGCTGGCTGCCTGTGTGTGACACCCGCCCCAGCTCTTCTGGCGGCAGGTTTCCGCCCTAGGAACCGGCCTAGGTGGCCTGTGCGGAAATCCGGCCATGACGTTCGATCACATTGGCGCGGGTCAAATCGATTACAGCAACTGTGCAAAAAAGAGACGGAATGGATTCATATGTTGGGGACTCTCAGTCCGAGGGGACTCAACATCGAATTGGATATTAATTGTTTTATTTCTAATGATTAGGGATATTAACCCTCCTGGCGGTTTGCAAAAAAATCGCCAGGGGGCAGCAAATCTTTTTTTTTAAATTTTTTTTTTTTTTTTTCATGTAGCGAGACAAAGTCTCGCTACATGATAGCCGCTGCTCAGCGGCATCCCCCCAGCCCCTCCGATCGCCGCCGGCGATCGGAGATCCGGAGATCCCGTTGAAAGAACGGGATCTCCTGGAGGGCTTCCCCCGTCGCCATGGCGACGGGCGGGATGACGTCACCGACGTCATCGACGTCGTGACGTCAGAGGGGACTCCGATCTGCCCCATAGCGCTGCCTGGCATTGATTGGCCAGGCAGCGCACGGGGTCTGGGGGGGGGGGCGGCCGCGGCGAGAGGAATTGCGGCGGATCGGCGGGTAGCGGCGGCGATCGGGCACTGCACGCAGCTAGCAAAGTGCTAGCTGCGTGCAGCAAAAAAAAAATTATGCAAATCGGCCCAGCGGGGCCTGAGCGGTGCCTTCCGGCGGCATAGCCCGAACTCAGTTCGGGCTTACCGCCAGGAAGGTTAAGACAATGGAGGTAACTGCATATGATATTGTATTCGAAATTCTTAAAAACATGTATATTATGGGTATGTGCAATATGGTTTTGGGGTTTATGGGTGGGGGGTCACTATTGGACACTTGAGTACTGAGTTTAGGTGTGATGGTACTGTTAATGTTATTGTTGAATTAAGGTTGGGTCACATGTGCTACAAGTTTATACACATATAACGAGGGATGTGTTTAATACACACATGTACAGAAGGAAGTTTCTGGGGTACAAATAAAGGTGTTATAGGAATATAATGAGCACTTGCATAATTTTGGTGGGCAGTCTGTACGTCCTCTTTATTGATAGGGATATATGCTAGGGATGATTAAATAATGTGTGTATACAATTGTATGCACCTCGTAATGCACTAGGACACGCTTATGGGTGCTAATATTAAACACAAATTTTTACTTGTGATACTTATAGGGGATATTTGTTGTGATATAATGAGGAATGTGGCACTTATAAGGATTTAAGGTCACTGTGTTTTATATTGTGGATGTTCTATTTATATATTAATTGTTGTAATAATATGTGAGTATATGCAGCTATTATGTAGTAAGAAGGTGAGGGGTGGAAGGTAGTGTTAATTCTTCCATGAAGGGAGTTCGCGTTTTTATATGTGCAATGTATTTTAAATTGTCTAATGTATTTGAGCACTCTTCGTGATATTATAGCCAGCACGCTCCTGAGGCTGCCTAGCAACAATGAGAGGGCGGAGTGGCGGGCGGTTCTCGGAGCGGAGGAGGCGCGGTGTGCGTATATGAACGCGACGTCTGGTGCGATCTCCAGCCCCTGAATGAGTCACGGTTTGTGACGAAACGCGTAGGGCGGAGTCGGAGGCGCGCTGACGTCAGTAAGGAAGTAACGGCAGGAGAGGTAGTCGTGCTGCTCTATGGTATCCGCGGACGGAGTGGTAATGAAATAGCCTGTTAGCCTGCATTTTAAACTTTTAATTAAACGAGTTTATGCCACATGCTGACCCTACTCCTTGGCTGGCTGGATTGACATACAGATGTGGATGTGATATGCTATAGAGAAAGACGCGCTTTTAGTAAGTGCATCCACAAAGGGGGAGCTGAACGTTTTTCCCTTATTCTGGTGGTGGCACTACCCCCTGGAGTGCGGCACGAGGTGTTCGTTTTGGCAGTTATAGACTGTACTGGGCACTATGTGCATCTTCTGATTTCTTTACAGGGCAAGTGAGCGCGGTGATCTATTGTGTTATAAAGTTGTTTACGGGTGGAGTGACCCTAATCATTGCTGCGATCCCCTGTCAATTGTGACTGATCCATTGGAGCGCAGTATTCCCTATTCTGTTTAGTACAGGCACAGAGTAATAGCTTATACTGTACATACTGGAGGTAGCAGGGATCAGCACACGCTGCAGCTAGTTTACTATCAGTACAGGCACAGAGTAACAGCCTATACTGTACATACTGGAGGTAGCAGGGATCAGCACACGCTGCAGCTAGTTTACTATCAGTACAGGCACAGAGTAACAGCCTATACTGTACATACTGGAGGTAGCAGGGATCAGCACACGCTGCAGCTAGTTTACTATCAGTACAGGCACAGAGTAACAGCTTATACTGTACATACTGGAGGTAGCAGAGATCACCACATGCTGCAGTTAGTTTACCATCAGTACAGACACAGAGTAACAGCTTATACTGTACATACTGGAGGTAGCAAGGATCAGCACACGCTGCAGCTAGTTTACTATCAGTACAGGCACAGAGTAACAGCTTATACTGTAAATACTGGAGGTAGCAGGGATCAGTACACACTGCAGCTAGTTTACTATCAGTACAGGCACAGAATAACAGCTTATACTGTACACATTGAAAGTAGCAGAGATCAGCCCAAACCTAGTGCTGGGAATACACGGCTTGATTCTGAGCTGATAAGATGGCTCGATAGATAATTTCTGACACGTCCGATCGTTTTGCCGCTCGATTCTGCATTGGGGACAATGGAAAAAGATAAGAAAAACAAGTGGAAAATAAGAGAATGGCCCACAGATTTGAGTGGCAAAAACGATTGGGTGCAGAATCGAGCCCCAGAATCAACCCGTGTATTCCCAGCATAAGGCCCGGCTCACACTTACGTTTAAAAACTTTGCTGCCAACACGCACATATATATACACACACACTGCTGCTGACTGACACACACGAACGCACGCACACACCTTAGCACTGGGTCACAAAGCTGACTGGTAATACCAATTTGTATTATACAAACATGCCTAATTAAACTTCACACTTAAATAGGATAATAATACAAGTGCTTAACCACTCCAGAATACTAAAAACACTTCAATAAAATGCTACATTATAAAGCATAAATTCCCTGTACAGATTATAGGACCAACACAACAAACATACCCAGGCAATCAGGGGTGAGCCTGGGGTGCCTGGCACCTGGGTGCAAGATTTTCTCTGGCGCCTATGGGAGTGTTTAAATTAACCGCGCCCAACCACATAACCACACCCATGTCCTGCCTAATCACACCCACACCTTCCACCTCTTTACGCATACATGTCATATCCCATTCCTACCCCTCTTCCATTGGCTTGCTCCTGGCTGGCTTTGGTTGCCTGCGAGTCTGCTAGTCTCTGGACTGATGCAGGCTGAGAGTTTCTGCGAGTGTGACGCAGTCACACACTGCGTATTTATGGCTGCCTGCGGCCACCCTACTCTCGCTCGCTGTCGTCGGCTCCTCCCCCTGCCAAGCCCAAGCGTGAGGTGGGCTGCCTGTATCTTTCCCATTGCGCTGCGCAGCCTGCCAGTGTTGCCAACCTTTCATGTTATTTTTTACTGACAAATACCTAAAAATTTACTGACAAAGATTATTTTTACTGACAAAATTTCCCCACTAAATGCACATAAGAGACACCATTTCACCAGTAAATGCACATAATGAGAGACAGCAGGCAGTGAGTGACAGGGAGCCCCTTTAGGCAGTGAGTGACAGGGAGCCCCTTTAGGCAGTGAGTGACAGGGAGCCCCTTTAGGCAGTGAGTGACAGGGAGCCCCTTTAGGCAGTGAGTGACAGGGAGCCCGTTTAGGCAGTGAGTGAAAGGGAGGCCCTTTAGGCAGTGAGTGACAGGGAGCCCCTTTAGCTAGTGAGTAACAGGGAGCCCCTTTAGCTAGTGAGTGACAGGGAGCCCCTTTAGCTAGTGAGTGACAGGGAGCCCCTTTAGCTAGTGAGTGACAGGGAGTCCCTTTAGCTAGTGAGTGACAGGGAGCCCCTTTAGCTAGTGAGTGACAGGGAGCCCCTTTAGCTAGTGAGTGAAAGGGAGCCCATTTAGCCAGTGAGTGACAGGGAGCCCCTTTAGCCAGTGAGTGACAGGGAGCCCCTTTAGCCAGTGAGTGACAGGGAGCCCCTTTAGCCAGTGAGTGACAGGGAGCCCCTTTAGGTAGTGAGTGACAGGGAGGCCCTTTAGGTAGTGAGTGAGTGACAGGGAGGCCCTTTAGGTAGTGAGTGAGTGACAGGGAGCCCCTTTAGCTAGTGAGTGACAGGGAGCCCCTTTAGCCAGTGAGTGACAGGGAGCCCCTTTAGCCAGTGAGTGACAGGGAGCCCCTTTAGCCAGTGAGTGACAGGGAGCCCCTTTAGCCAGTGAGTGACAGGGAGCCCCTTTAGCTAGTGAGTGACAGGGAGCCCCTTTAGCTAGTGAGTGACAGGGAGCCCCTTTAGCCAGTGAGTGACAGGGAGCCCCTTTAGCCAGTGAGTGACAGGGAGCCTCTTTAGCCAGTGAGTGACAGGGAGCCCCTTTAGCCAGTGAGTGACAGGGAGCCACTTTAGCTAGTGAGTGACAGGGAGCCCCTTTAGCTAGTGAGTGACAGGGAGCCCCTTTAGCTAGTGAGTGACAGGGAGCCCCTTTAGCTAGTGAGTGAAAGGGAGCCCATTTAGCCAGTGAGTGACAGGGAGCCCCTTTAGCCAGTGAGTGACAGGGAGCCCCTTTAGCCAGTGAGTGACAGGGAGCCCCTTTAGCCAGTGAGTGACAGGGAGCCCCTTTAGGTAGTGAGTGACAGGGAGGCCCTTTAGGCAGTGAGTGAGTGACAGGGAGCCCCTTTAGGTAGTGAGTGAGTGACAGGGAGCCCCTTTAGCTAGTGAGTGACAGGGAGCCCCTTTAGCCAGTGAGTGACAGGGAGCCCCTTTAGCCAGTGAGTGAAAGGGAGCCCCTTTAGCCAGTGAGTGACAGGGAGCCCCTTTAGCTAGTGAGTGACAGGGAGCCCCTTTAGCTAGTGAGTGACAGGGAGCCCCTTTAGCTAGTGAGTGACAGGGAGCCCCTTTAGCCAGTGAGTGACAGGGAGCCCCTTTAGCCAGTGAGTGACAGGGAGCCCCTTTAGCCAGTGAGTGACAGGGAGCCCATTTAGCCAGTGAGTGACAGGGAGCCCCTTTAGCCAGTGAGTGACAGGGAGCCACTTTAGCTAGTGAGTGACAGGGAGCCCCTTTAGCTAGTGAGTGACAGGGAGCCCCTTTAGCTAGTGAGTGACAGGGAGCCCCTTTAGCTAGTGAGTGAAAGGGAGCCCATTTAGCCAGTGAGAGACAGGGAGCCCCTTTAGCCAGTGAGTGACAGGGAGCCCCTTTAGCCAGTGAGTGACAGGGAGCCCCTTTAGCCAGTGAGTGACAGGGAGCCCCTTTAGGTAGTGAGTGACAGGGAGGCCCTTTAGGTAGTGGAGTGAGTGACAGGGAGGCCCGTTAGGTAGTGAGTGAGTGACAGGGAGCCCCTTTAGGTAGTGAGTGAGTGACAGGGAGCCCCTTTAGCTAGTGAGTGACAGGGAGCCCCTTTAGCCAGTGAGTGACAGGGAGCCCCTTTAGCCAGTGAGTGACAGGGAGCCCCTTTAGCCAGTGAGTGACAGGGAGCCCCTTTAGCTAGTGAGTGACAGGGAGCCCCTTTAGCTAGTGAGTGACAGGGAGCCCCTTTAGCTAGTGAGTGACAGGGAGCCCCTTTAGCCAGTGAGTGACAGGGAGCCCCTTTTGCCTGTGAGTGACAGGGAGCCCCTTTAGCCAGTGAGTGACAGGGAGCCAATTTAGCCAGTGAGTGACAGGGAGCCCCTTTAGCCAGTGAGTGACAGGGAGCCCCTTTAGCCAGTGAGTGACAGGGAGCCCCTTTAGGCAGTGAGTGACAGGGAGCCCCTTTAGGCAGTGAGTGAGTGACAGGGAGCCCCTTTAGGTAGTGAGTGAGTGACAGGGAGGCCCTTTAGGCAGTGAGTGAGTGACAGGGAGCCCCTTTAGGTAGTGAGTGAGTGACAGGGAGAACTTTTAGCTAGTGAGTGACAGGGAGCCCCTTTAGCTAGTGAGTGACAGGGAGCCCCTTTAGCTAGTGAGTGACAGGGAGCCCCTTTAGCTAGTGAGTGACAGGGAGCCCCTTTAGCTAGTGAGTGACAGGGAGCCCCTTTAGCTAGTGAGTGACAGGGAGCCCCTTTAGCTAGTGAGTGACAGAGAGCCCCTTTAGCTAGTGAGTGACAGGAAGCCCCTTTAGCTAGTGAGTGACAGGGAGCCCATTTAGCCAGTGAGTGACAGGGAGCCCCTTTAGCCAGTGAGTGACAGGGAGCCCCTTTAGCCAGTGAGTGACAGGGAGCCCCTTTAGCCAGTGAGTGACAGGGAGCCCCTTTAGGTAGTGAGTGAGTGACAGGGAGGCCCTTTATGTAGTGAGTGAGTGACAGGGAGGCCCTTTAGGTAGTGAGTGAGTGACAGGGAGCCCCTTTAGCTAGTGAGTGACAGGGAGCCCCTTTAGCCAGTGAGTGACAGGGAGCCCCTTTAGCCAGTGAGTGACAGGGAGCCCCTTTAGCCAGTGAGTGACAGGGATCCCCTTTAGCCAGTGAGTGACAGGGAGCCCCTTTAGCCAGTGAGTGACAGGGAGCCCCTTTAGCTAGTGAGAGACAGGGAGCCCCTTTAGCTAGTGAGTGAAAGGGAGCCCCTTTAGCCAGTGAGTGACAGGGAGCCCCTTTAGCCAGTGAGTGACAGGGAGCCCCTTTAGCCAGTGAGTGACAGGGAGCCCATTTAGCCAGTGAGTGACAGGGAGCCCCTTTAGCCAGTGAGTGACAGGGAGCCCCTTTAGGCAGTGAGTGAGTGACAGGGAGGCCCTTTAGGTAGTGAGTGAGTGAAAGGGAGACCCTTTAGGCAGTGAGTGGTTGACAGGGATCCCCTTTAGGTAGTGAGTGAGTGACAGGGAGGCCCTTTAGGCAGTGAGTGAGTGACAGGGAGCCCCTT